>NW_024058164.1:244494-276109 GCF_016432855.1 Salvelinus namaycush
CCTCTCCTTGGTAGGAAAATGGCTGTATGTTTTTCTGTGGCTAGGCGCAGACCTAACATAATCGCAAAGTGTGAAAGCGTAAAGCCTTCTTGAAATCTGACACTGCGGTTGCATTAAGGAGAAGTTTATATTTATTCATATGTTTAACACTTGTATCGTTTATCAATGTTTATGATGAGTATTTCTGTAATTTGATGTGGCTCTCTGCACTTTCACCGGATGTTTGTTTGAGACAATAGATTTCTGACCATAACGCGCCAATGTAAACTGAGATTTTTGGATATAAAAATGAACTTTATCGAACAAAACATACATGTATTGTGTAACATGAAGTCCTATGAGTGCCATCTGATGAAGATCATCAAAGCTTAGTGATTCATTTTATCTCTATTTCTGCTTTTTGTGACTCCTCTCTTTGGCTGGAAAAATGGCTGTATGGTTTCCTGTGACTCGGTGCTGACCTAACATAATCGCATGGTATGCTTTAGCAGTAAAGCCTTGAAATCGGACATTGTGGTTGGATTTACAAGAAGTTTATCTTTAAAATGGTAGATAATACTTGTATGTTTGAGGAATTTTAATTATGGGATTTCTGTTGTTTTGAATTTGGCGCCCTGCAATTTCACTGGCTGTTGTCAAGGTGGGACGCTACCCACTTGTACCAGAGAGGTTAATTGATTGAGTAAACTCCAACAAACATATCTGGGCTCTTTATTCTGTGTAATTTAATAAAGTAAACAGCAACAAAAAGACAAAGTCTAAAATTTTCAACATGAACCTAAATAATAACCAAACTTTAATACAATATAATTTTCCCTGATTTATACAACATTTTGTTTGGAGTAGTTTAAGTGCTGAGAGGAAGAGCTCGGAGGAGAGAGAAGAAGGAGAAAAGGGGAAAGAGGAAGAAGAAGAAAATAGGAGGTGGAGGAAAGAGGAGGAGTAGGGTTAGGGTTTGGTGTACTGTACACAATGCCATGTTGACTCATAGGAGAACCAGAGATACAGTACAGTCTGTTGAGGTAGCGTTTAATGTCAACCCACCTCGAGTCTGTTGAGGTAGTGTTTAATGTCAACTCACCTTGAGTCTGTTGAGGTAGTGTTTAATGTCAACTCACCTTGAGTCTGTTGAGGTAGCGTTTTGTGTGAACCACCAGCAGGTCTTCCTCTGTAGCCTCCCGTGCCTCAACGATGCTCCCATCACTGATCAACTTCTCCTCTGAGAAAGACAGAGGAAAGCGAGAGCGAGAACGAGAGAGCAAGAGATCGATAGAGAGATTGAGAAATAGAGACGAGAGAGAGTTAGAGAGAGAGTTAGAGAGAGAGTTAGAGAGAGAGGGAGAGAAACAACAGGTTAGACCTGATAGGTTAGTAAAGAGGAGGACTCAGTG
This sequence comes from Salvelinus namaycush, assembly GCF_016432855.1. Classification (NCBI taxonomy): domain Eukaryota; kingdom Metazoa; phylum Chordata; class Actinopteri; order Salmoniformes; family Salmonidae; genus Salvelinus; species Salvelinus namaycush. Next base: position 245,886 of record NW_024058164.1, read on the forward strand.
TCCACCCTACAAAACATACAAGTGGTGAATAAAACCTTTGCCTCCTTCAAATCAAATCAAATGTATTTATATAGCCCTTCTTACATCAGCTGATATCTCAAAGTGCTGTACAGAAACCCAGCCTAAAACCCCAAACAGCAAGGAATGCAGGTGTAGAAGCACGGTGGCTAGGAAACACTCCCTAGAAAGCAATGCAGGTGTAGAAGCACCTGTTCTACCTGTGCAGCATACTACCAGGCTACCTGACCCTAAGTACTCATGTAAAACATTCTAAATTGTGATTGATTACCCTTTAGGAAGTGGATGACTTTCCCCCACTTGCCGCTGTCGAAGGGGTGTAGTTTCTCAAGGCCCATGAAGGTGATGTTGTATACTGGAGAGTAGACGATAGGCAGACATGACGACGGCACCTCCAGGTATAGCTGGGTGCCGTGACTACGGGAAATAACAAACGACAGATATAATACAAACTTTATGGTCACCTGTAAACGTTCTTCTTCATAAAATGTGCACTGTCATTACACTGTATCTAAGGTGGAATAGATGCATCTAACTCCAACCTCTCCTATTTATTAATCATTTATCCGTTATTTCATTTGGCACGGTTAGTACACTGATAAATGTATGATGTAACTACCATGTCAATTCAAAACTAAACCACCTCTTATGACGTGGGTAAGATGCAGCCAAACCCCAACGGTGCTCTTGGTGCAGTTTATAAACCTCAATGGCAGTTATTTGGCGCTACTTTCCCCTTTACTCTTCTGTGTGAGACATGTTGTCCAGGGGTGTCATCATTATTACAATTCTGTAGCAAACTGTGTCACCATTTGTAAAACTTTTCAATAGAAACCTTTTACTCCAAATGGAAAACGCAAACGAGAGTTTCTATTGGACAAAGTCAGGTAGATCTGTCCCCGTTTAGTTCAATTTGCGCTGATTTCTTCTGTTTGGATCTTAAAACGGTAAATGGTTTCCGTAATGAATACACCCATCACTGTTTTCATCTGGAAATCAACACAAACATTACCCACTGGACACGTCACTGCAATGTGGACATTTAGGTCATATTTGGTTGAGACCCGCCTTATCTCAGCTCACTGGTCACCATAGCCAGCCAACGAGAGCATACAGGTCGCAGTGGTGGGTAGTATATGGGGCTTTGGTGACAAAACGGATGGCACTGTGATAGACTGCATCCAATTTGCTGAGTAGAGTGTTGGAGGATATTTTGTAAATGACATCGCCGAAGTCAAGGATCGGTAGGATGGTCAGTTTTACGAGGGTATGGTTGGCAGCATGAGTGAAGGATGCTTTGTTGCAAAATAGGAAGCCGATTCTAGATTTAATTTTGGATTGGAGATACTTAATGTCGGACTGGGAGGAGAGTTTACAGACACCTAGGTATTTGTAGTTGTCCACATATTCTAGGTCAGAACCATCCAGAGTAGTGATGCTGGACGTGCGGGCAGGTGCAGGCAGCGATCGGTTGAAGAGCATGCATTTAGTTTTACTTGTATTTAAGAGCAGTTGGAGGCCACGGAAGGAGAGTTGTAATGGCATTGAAGCTCGTCTGGAGGTTAGTTAACACAGTGTCCAAGGAAGGGCCAGATGTATACAGAATGGTGTCGTCTGCGTGGAGGTGGATCAAAGAATCCCCAGCAGCGAGAGCGACATCATTGATGTATACAGAGAAGAGAGTCGGCCTGAGAATTGAACCCTGTGGTACCCCCATAGAGACTGCCAGAGGTCCGGACAACAGGCCCTCCGATTTGACACACTGAACTCTATCTGAGTAGCAGTTGATGAACCAGGCGAGGCAGTCATTAGAGAAACCAAGGCTGTTGAGTCTGCTGATAGGATATCAAGGCTGTTGAGTCTGCTGATAGGATATCAATGCTGTTGAGTCTGCCTATAGGATATCAATGCTGTTGAGTCTGCTGATAGGATATCAAGGCTGTTGAGTCTGCTGATAGGATATCAATGCTGTTGAGTCTGCTGATAGGATATCAATGCTGTTGAGTCTGCTGATAGGATATCAAGGCTGTTGAGTCTGCTGATAGGATATCAAGGCTGTTGAGTCTGCTGATAGGATATCAATGCTGTTGAGTCTGCTGATAGGATATCAATGCTGTTGAAGATTCTACACAGATTACAGACCTGAGACATTTGCAAAGCTACCTTGATCATGCTTTCTATGATTACATAGCTACCTTGATCATGCTTTCTATGATTACATAGCTACCTTGATCATGCTTTCTATGATTACATAGCTACCTTGATCATGCTTTCTATGATTACATAGCTACCTTGATCATGCTTTCTATGATTACATAGCTACCTTGATCATGCTTTCTATGATTACATAGCTACCTTGATCATGCTTTCTAGGATTACATAGCTACCTTGATCATGCTTTCTATGATTACATAGCTACCTTGATCATGCTTTCTATGATTACATAGCTACCTTGATCATGCTTTCTATGATTACATAGCTACCTTGATCATGCTTTCTATGATTACATAGCTACCTTGATCATGCTTTCTATGATTACATAGCTACCTTGATCATGCTTTCTATGATTACATAGCTACCTTGATCATGCTTTCTATGATTACATAGCTACCTTGATCATGCTTTCGATCATTACATAGCTACCTTGATCATGCTTTCGATCATTACATAAGAATGGTGAGGCCATGGATGTGTTACTCATTTTTAAGGTTGAATAAATACTGTTACATTAGTTTGTGAGGTAACCTAAAGATTTCTACTGTATTACAAAAGTATAGTTGAATTGTTTGGTTGACAACGCAACCAAATATCAACATTTAGAGGATATCTAATGCTTGGATAGTTTCATCTGAGCCACTGGGTTAATCCTGTTCTTTGACTTTTAGTTTAGTTGGAAACTTTAATCGAAAATATAATTTGTTAAGTTGTCGACAAGTTACTAGGCTGTTTACGGTGTTATTGAATTGTGTTAGGTTGTCAATGCAACCAAATATCAACATTTAAAGGAGTTTTTTGCCACTTAATCTGGCTTTATTTCCAGATTGTCTACAAATTAAACATTTATATGTTGGATTCACGTCTCCATCTCAACCAAAATTGTAAGTAAAAGAATATGACTAAATAAAATAAATTAAGTACATTTAAAGTTTGATTTGATTTCCTTCTTTAACTTTTATTTTAGGTTGAGATGGAGACGTGAATCCAACACATCACTTATTAATTGGAATTAAAGCCAGACTAAGTCAGTGGCACAGATGAAACAAGGCCTATATGTGTTGTCTATTTTTAGTTGAACCCTGGGTTGAATTGAAACAATAGCTGTTGATGACTTTGCAAACGCTATATAGGCCTAAATAGCATCATTGATGATATGACTTAGAAAATGAAATGTGACCGTACTTTATATGTTAAACCTACCGTTTGGAATGACTGATTGCAGCAGTAAATATATGTAGTTATCATTCTCAACATAGCACATTAGTAGCAGTCAGTGACAAATACAGAATCAAGGGTAAACTGGGCTTGTTTAAACCCCTGGATGGGAGACCACATGAACAGCTGTAGACAGGAGGTGCTGCCCAGACTGTCGTTTTTATTCTGATACTGGATATAATGTTGAAGATCTGACATTGTTTCAAAAGGTACAAATTCAACATATTTTATACAAGGTTTGTTTATGTTGAAAATTGGTCACAATTATCACATAATCCCATCTTAGGCCTACTGTACATCTCTGAAATCTTTCGTTGTCTTTTTGACTAACCCAGATCTGTTTTCCACTGTGAAAAGGCTCGTTTAGCTGTTACTATTCATTTAATAATATGGGCACTGAAACCATGTAATAAATCAAACCATTTAAATAACATAAATTCATGAAGTTCAATAACACAATACGTTATTTTCTAATGAAAATAAAATCAGTATTAACCTCTTTCTGATTGATGCATAGTATTACAATGCACATGTTTCTAGCCATTACCCACTGGGCACAAACCTGTTGAATCAACATTGTTTGTAAATGTAACTTAAATGTAAAATGACTTAAATGTAAATGTAACTTGGAATCTGTTGTGTGACCGTGATACAATCTGAAGTCCAATACAGGCCGGAAAGAGAAAAACTACAAGAACCACATTTCCCCATCGGTTACACATGCGCAACAGAATTTCCAAAGACGATATGCCACAATAAGGAAATATTTCTCTCGTCTCGTTTTCCAATCCCTGACTGTATCAGTAGTCATTGTTATTCAACATCGTTATAACAACTTTTGGAACCAATTTAAAAGAAAGTAGTGACAGCGAGAAAATGAGCTGTCATCGGCTCTGCAACGCAACTGTGAAATCAGCTTGACTCACCTGTTACACATCATAACCGCTCTTTGGTCTATTAGTTGACGCTAAAATATTTTTTATTCGAATGCTTTGATATCTTCACAAATGCAACGTTATGTTTTGATCGTCCGATATCATTCTGTTAGTCATATATCCAACAGCTTGCAGAACAGACAGCGATCAGATCGTTGTAATGCAGCCCACAGCGCATCCTTTCATGCGCACGTCGAATACGCACTCACAACATTCGACCACCACGTCATTTTACCGTAGTCTACATTCGCTGCGCTTCAGTGGTGATTCAACTTTTTTATTTTCAGTGTCAAACATTTACATTTTCTTTAAAAAAAAGTATAATGGTGGTGCATGTAGACTATATAAAATGTAAGGAATATGTGCATTCGTTTTCATGCTCCGTATTTACAATGCCCACTGGGCAAGCCACCTCATTTCAACATGAACATTTGGGTAATATTTGGTTGCGATTTGATCAATGAGATTTCAACCTTTATTCACCCACTGGAAAAAGACAGCCAGAAGTTTGTTGAATTCCCAATGGGTCATCACTAGACTTTCAACCATCTAAAAGCACAAACAAATTCCAAAGGAAAAACAATGTGGATTTTTGGTTTAGTTGTCATCTAAATGATGGGGGCGGCCGGTAGCCCAGCGGGTAGGAGCGTTGGGCCAGTAAACCCTCGAGCTGACAAGGTCAAATCTGTCGTTCTGCCCCTGAGCAAGGCAGTTAATAACCCACTGTTCCCCGGGCGCTGAAGACGTGGATGCTGATTAAAGCAGCCCCTCGCACCTCTCTGATTCAGAGGGGTTGGGTTAAATGCGGAAGACACATTTCAGTTGAATGCATTCAGTTGTATAAAATATCTTACAAACTAATGTAACGGTATTTATTCAACCTTACAATGAGTAACTTAACTTTAAGCTATTTACTGTATTGTAAAAAGATTATTGACAACGCAACCAAATATCAACATTTAGAGTAACACTTCAAATCAAATTTTAGCTCCAACAGTGCTGTAGTATCCGAACAGTTTACAACAAAACACACATCTAAAAGTAAAATAATGAAATTAAGAAATATATAAATATTAATGTGCAATGTCGGAGTGGCATTGACTAAAATACAGTAGAATAGAATACAGTAGAATAGAATACAGTAGAATAAAATACAGTAGAATAGAATACAGTAGAATAGAATACAGTAGAATAGAATACAGTAGAATAAAATACAGTAGAATAGAATACAGTACATAAACTCAGCAAAAAAATAAACGGCCTCATTGTCAACTGCGTTTATTTTCAGCAAACTTAACATGTGTAAATATTTGTATGAACATAACAAGATTCAACAACTGAGACATAAACTGAACAAGTTCCACAGACATGTGACTAACAGAAATTGAATAATGTGTCCCTGAACAAAAGGGGTGTCAAATCAAAAGTAACTGTCAGTATCTGGTGTGGCCACCAGCTGCATTAAGTACTGCAATGCATCTCCTCCTCATGGATTGCACCAGATTTGCCAGTTCTTGCTGTGAGATGCAATGCCAACAAGCTCAGTCCGATGATGCTGTGACACCGCCCCAGACCATGATGGACCCTCCACCTCCAAATCGTTCCCGCTCCAGATTACAGGCCTCGGTGAAATGCTCATTCCTTCGACGCAAATCTGACCATCACCCCTGGTGAGACAAAACCGCAACTTGTCAGTGAAGAGCACTTTTTGCCAGTCCTGTCTGGTCCAGCGACGGTGGGTTTGTGCCCATAGGCGACGTTGTTGCCGGTGATGTCTGGTGAGGACCTGCCTTACAACAGTTCTACAAGCCCTCAGTCCAGCCTCTCTCAGCCTATTGTGGACAGTCTGAGCACTGATGGAGGGATTGTGCGTTCCTGGTGTAACTCGGGCAGTTGTTGTTGCCATCCTGTACCTGTCCCGCAGGTGTGATGTCCGGATGTACTGATCCTGTGCAGGTGTTGTTACACATGGTCTGCCACTGCGAGGACGATCAGCTGTCCGTCCTGTCTCCCTGTAGCACTGTCTTAGACATCTCACAGTACGGACATTGCAATTTATTGCCCTGGCCACATCTGCAGTCCTCATGCCTCCTTGCAGCATGCTTAAGGCATGTTCACGCAGATGAGCAGGGACCCTGGGCATCTTTCTTTTGGTGTTTTTCAGAGTCAGTAGAAAGGCCTCTTTAGTGTCCTACGTTTTCATAACTGTGACCTTAATTGCCTTCCGTCTGTAAGCTGTTAGTGTCTTAACGACCGTTCCACAGGTGCATGTTCATACATTTTTTATGGTTCATTGAACAAGCATGGGAAACAGTGTTTAAACCCTTTACAATGAAGATCTGTTATGTTATTTGGATTTTTACAAATTATCTTTGAAAGACAGGGTCCTGAAAAAGGGTTTATTTTTTTACTGAGTTTACATATGAGATGAGTAAATTAGTTTGTAAACATAATTTAGACATTATTAAAGTGCCCAGTGATTCCGTGTCTATGTATATAGGGCAGCAGCCTCTAAGGTGCAAAGTTGAGTAACCGGGTGGTACCCGGCTAGTGATGACTATTTAACAGTCTGGTAGCCTTGTAACAGAAGCTATTTTTCAGTCTCTCCGTCCCAGCTTTGATGCACCTCTGACCTCGCCTTCTGGATGATAGCAGGGTGAACAAGCCGTGGCTCGGGTGGTTGAAGTCCTTGATGATATTTTTGGCCTTCCTGTGACATTGGGTGCTGTAGGTGTCCTGGAGGGCAGGTAGCTTGCCCCCGGTGATGCGTTGGGCAGACCGTGCAACCCTCTGGAGAGCCCTGCGGTTGTGGGCGGTGCAGTTGCTGTACCAGGTGTTGATACAGCCCAACAGGATGCTCTCAATTGTGCATCTGTAAAAGTTTGTGAGTGTTTTAGGTGACAAGTCAAATTTCTTCAGCCTCCTGAGGTTGAAGAGGTGCAGTTGCGCCTACTTCACCAAACTGTCTGTGTGGGTGGACCATTTCAGGCCAAAAAGAAGATCAAGGACATTTCCGAGCCACGGCCATTTCAGCTCGTCAGTGAGGTGTACGCCGAGGAACTTTCCACCTCCTCCACTGCTTTCCCGTCAATGTGAATAGGGGCGTGCTTGGATAGTTTCATCTGAGCCACTGGCTTAATCCTATTCTTTGACTGATTTTTGGTTGCGATGGAGACGTGAATCCAACATTTAAATTATTTATTTCTAGACAAACTGGAATTAAAGCCAGACTAAGTCAGTGGCACAGATGGAACTATCCAATCAGAACTAAGTCAGTGGCACAGATGGAACTATCCAATCAGAACTAAGTCAGTGGTACAGATGGAACTAACCAATCAGAACTAAGTCAGTGGTACAGATGGAACTATCCAAGTGTCACGCCCTGACCTGAGATATCTCTGTTTTCTTTATATTTTGGTTAGGTCAGGGTGTGACTAGGGAGGGTACGTTAGTTTTTGTATTGTCTAGTTTTTTGTATGTCTAGGGTTTTTGTAGGTCTAGGTGATTTGTATGTCTATGGTGGCCTGATATGGTTCCCAATCAGAGGCAGCTGTTTATCGTTGTCTCTGATTGGGGATCATATTTAGGCAGCCATTTTCCCTTTGGTGTTTGTGGGTTCTTGTTCTATGTTGCCTGTCTCCACTACTCATATTAGCTTCTTGGTTCGTTTTGTTATTTTGTTAGTTTGTTCAGTGTTCATTCTTAAATAAAGAAGAATGTACGCATACCACGCTGCACCTTGGTCTCCTCCTTACAACGGCCGAGACAGAAGAACCCACCACAAAAGGACCAAGCAGTGTGTTCAGGAGGAATGGACATGGGAAGAGATTCTGGATGGAGCAGGACCCTGGACGCAGGCGGGGGAGTATCGCCTTCCGAAGGAAGAAATAGAGGCAGCGAAAGCTGCGGGGGGGGGGTGCACATAGAGCAGTCGGCAGAGCCAAGGGGCGAACCAGAGCCAGTCAGGGAGTCGGATGAGGAGTTCGACGCAAGATTCCGGAGAAAGGTGCTAGCATTGAGAGCACTGCAGAGCGGGCGTGCTGGGGAGCGTGTGACTGGTCAGACACCGTGTTGCACAGTGATGCGCACGGTGTCTCCAGTTCGCATTCATAGCCCGGTGCGCTCTATTCCAGCTCTTCGCACTTGCCAGGCTCAAGTGAGCATCCAGCCAGGACGCAGTGCGCCAGCTTTACGCTCCAGATGTCCAGTGCGCCTCCACAGTCCAGTACGTTCTGTGCCTCCTCCTCTCACTCGCCCTGAGATGCGTGTCATCAGCCTGGTACCACCAGTTCCGGCACCACGCATCAGGCCTCCTGTGCGCTTCCACAGTCCAGTACGGCCTGTGCCTCTTCCCCGCACTCGCCCTGAGGTGCGTGTCCTCAGCCCGGTACCACCAGTTCCGGCACCACGCATCAGGCCTCCAGTGCGCTTCCACAGTCCAGTACGGCTTGTGCCTCCTCTCCGCACTCGCCCTGAGGTGCATGTCCTCAGCCCGGTACCACCAGTTCCGGCACCACGCATCAGGCTTCCAGTGCGCTTCCACAGTCCAGAGCTTCCAGCGACAGTCCCCAGTCCAGAGCTTCCGGCGACAGTCCCCAGTCCAGAGCTTCCGGCGACAGTCCCCAGTCCAGAGCTTCCGGCAACAGTACCCAGTCCAGAGCTTCCGGCGACGTTTCACAGTCCGTAACCTCCAACGACGGGCCACAGTCCGGTACCTCCAACGACGGGCCACAGTTCGGAACCTCCAACGACGGTCCACAGTCCGAACCTCCAACGACGATCCCCAGTCGAAAAGGAATGCAGCTACCTCTCACGGGTGCCTGATTGAGCTCATGGCACTCTGCCAGACACCTGGTTGAAACAGCTCTCATTCTCTCCCCCTTCACAGTAGAAGCCTGAAACAAGGTTCTAAAGACTGTTAACATCTAGTGGAAACCTTAGGAAGTGCAATATGACCCCATAGACACTGTATATTGGATAGGCAAAGACTTAAAAATCTACAAACCTCAGATTTCCCACTTCCTGGTTAGATTTTTTCTCAGGTTTTTGCCTGCCATATGAGTTCTGTTATACTCACAGACATCATTCAAACAGTTTTAGAAACTTCAGAGTGTTTTCTATCCAAATCTACTAATTATATGCATATTCTAGCTTTTGCATATTCTAGCAGGCAGTTTACTCTGGGCACCTTTTCATCCAAGCTACTCAATACTGCCCCTTAGTACCAAAGAAGTTAAACAGGTCAACATTCACAAGGCCGCAGGGCCAGACTGATTACTAGGACGTGTACTCCGAGCATGCACTGACCAGCTGGCAAGTGTCTTCACTGACATTTTCAACCTGTCCCTGTCCAAGTCTGTAACACCAACATGTTTCAAGCAGACCACCATAGTTCCTGTGCCCAAGAACACTAAGGTAACCTGCCTAAATGACTACCGACCTGTAGCACTCACGTCTATAGCCATGAAGTGCTTTGAAAGGATGGTCATGGCTCACATCAACACCATTATCCCAGAAACCCTAGACCCACTCCAATTTGCATACCGCCCTAACAGATTCACAGATGATGCAATCTCTATTGCACTCCACACTGCCCTTTCCCACCTGGACAAAAGGAACACCTACGTGAGAATGCTATTAATTGACTACAGCTCAGCGTTCAACACCATAGTACCCTCAAAGCTCATCACTAAGCTAAGGAGCCTGGGACAAAACACCTCCCTCTGCAACTGGATCCTGGACTTCCTGACGGGCCGCCCCCAGGTGGTAAGGGTAGGTAACAACACATCTGCCACGCTGATCCTCAACACAGGGGCCCCTCAGCGGTGCGTGCTCAGTCCCCTCCTGTACTCCCTGTTCACCCATGACTGCACGGTCAGGCACGACTCCGACACCATAATTAAGATTGCCGATGACACAACAGTGGTAGGCCTGCTCACCGACAACGATGAGACAGCCTATAGGGAGGAGGTCAGAGACCTGGCCGTGTGGTGCCAGGATAACAACCTCTCCCTCAACGAGACAACCTATAGGGAGGAGGTCAGAGACCTGGCCGTGTGGTGCCAGGATAACAACCTCTCCCTCAACGTGATCAAGACAAAGGAGATGATCATTGTGGACTACAGGAAAAGGAGGACCGAGCACTCCCCCATTCTCATCGACAGGGCTGTAATGGAGCAGGTTGAGAGATTCAGGTTCCTTGGTGTCCACATCACCAACAAATGATCATGGTCCAAACACACCAAGACAGTTGTGAAGAGGGCACAACAAAGCCTAATCCCCCTTAGGAGACTGAAAAGATTTAGCATGGGTCCTCAGATCCTCAAAAAGTTATACAGCTGCACCATCGAGAGTCTCCTGACTGGTTGCATCACTGGTACGGTAACTGCTCAGCCTCCGACCGCAAAGCACTACAGAGGGTAATGCGTTCGGCCCAATACATCACTTGGGCCAAGCTTTATGCCATCCAGGATCTCTATACAAGGCGGTGTCAGATCAAGGCCCTAAAAGTTGTCAAACACGCCAGCCACCCTAGTCATTCTCTCTGCTACCGCACGGCAAGTGGTACCGGAGCGCCAAGTCTAGGTCCAAGAGGCTTCTAAACAGCTTCTACCCCCAAGCCATAAGACTCCTGAACATCTAATCAAATGGCTACCCAGACTATTTGCATTGATGATGTAAAACTGGATCTGCCTGCTCATTGGCTGGTGGTCATCATCAAGGTGTTTCGGGAAACACTCAGAACGTTGCAGATTGAAATGTCATGAATATTTACTCCCTATTCTACATGGCAGATAGTTATACTCAGCCTCCAGTATTTATGCTGCAATAGTTTGTGTCGGGGGGCTAGGGTCAGTCTGTTATATCTGGAGTATTTCTCCTGTCTTAGCCGGTGTCCTTTGGGAATTTAAGTATGCTCTGTCTAGTTCTCTCGCTTTCTCTTTCTCTCTTTATTTTTTCTCTCTGTGCCTCAGGACTACCTGGCCTGATGACTCCTTGCTGTCCCCAGTCCATGTGGTCGTGCTTCTGCTCCAATAGCTCCAATAGCCTGCGGCTATGGAACCCTGACCTGTTCACCTGACGTGCTACCTGTCCCAGACCTGCTGTTTTCAACTTTCTAAAGCGGTAGAGATACTCTGAATGATCGACTATGAAAAGCGAATTGATATTTACTCATGAGGTACTGACCTGTTGCACCCTCTGCAACCACTGTGATTATTATGATTTGACCCTGCTGGTCATCTATGAACATTTGAACATCTTGGCCATGCTCTGTTATAATTTCCACCCGGCACAGCCAGAAGAGGACTGGCCACCCCTCACAGCCGGGTTCCTCTCTAGGTTTCTTCCTAGGTTCTGGCCTTTCTAGGGAGTTTTTCCTAGCCACCATGCTTCTACACCTGCATTGCTAGCTGTTTGGGGTTTTAGGCTGGGTTTCTGTACAGCACTTTGTGACATCAGCTGATGTAAGAAGGGCTTTATAAATAAATGTGATTGATTGAACAAGAATGTGGTCCTCCTGAGCACACTGCACAAAACAGCTGAGATCAGTGATCTTGAGGACAGGAAGCCAGCCATCATCCTGGACTACAACCACAACAAAGGAGGCGTGGACAACCTGGATAAGGTGATTGGAATTTACAGCTGCAGGAGGATGACTGCCCGCTGGCCCCTGGTCATCTTCCATAACATCACTGATGTGTCCTCATACAATGCCTTTGTGATATGGAACAAGATCAACCCTACCTGGATGCCTGATAAGTGGAACAAGAGGAGGGTGTTCCTGGAGCAGCTGGGAAAAGCACTTGTAACCCCACACATTGAAAGAATGGAGCGCCTCCCCCGCACAGCAGCCTCTGCAGCGCTTGTGAAAGCTTTTTAGGGGGTTTAATCTTGTCCTGATCGACCTGAGGCTGCTGCTGGGACAGGCAAGAGAAGGAGATGCCAATTCTGCCCTGCAAAGAAAGACTGTAAAACAAATACTACGTGCTGCACATGTGAGAAATAAATCTGCAAAGTCTATGTACACACACTTGCATACTGTCCTACTTGTGTTAATTAGAGTTGATTGATTTGTTCTTCATGTTTTTGTATCTATCTTATTTTATTCTTATTTATTGTTTATACACCTTGTGGGTGGGGGCAATGGTTAAACAAATGGGAGAAGACTAGTATTTTGTAGTTGATTCCTCATTGTACAGTATTTAAGAGTATATCACTATGTTGCCAAAAACCATTAAGACTGTTGTTGTTTCCCTTCAATAAAATGCATTCAAATACTTTCTGAACATTTCTGCTACTTTCTTAGGCTATACAAGTGGTATGTCTTGCTAAAATATTTATGTTTACCTGTATACAGTACCTTTAGCAATATTAATAAACCTCTACTCTAGTAAAGAAAACAATTATGACAGGTGTTTTGTAATAAAAACAAGTGGAGTCCACTGATTAAACGCAGTCTTTCTGCATTATGAAGAGGGAAAACTCAGATATTCACAAAGTTTGTGATGAATGACCGGTTGTTTCTTCATGCAAAATAGATTTGGGGTTTAAAATTAAATTATTTTAGGGGTTTAGTGAAGGCGGGTTATTTTTTACCCTTAGGACAAGGGGAGTATACGGAATGTTAAGACTACACAAGAGTTAAGGTTAGGCATTAGGGTTAGTGTGGTTAAGGTTAGAGTTAGGTTTCAAATCAGATTTTATGACTTTGTGGCTGTGCCAGCTAGTGACCACTCTCCAGAACTACCTCCAGAACAAGATTCATGTCAACAATCTCTTGCTACCTCAGAGATAATATTTACAAAGACTGAAGCGCGGTGGCGATGTTATGATGGGAACACCAAATGGATTCCTAGAGCTGTGATGCTGAATGGGAAGACAGTGCCACAGAGCCACAGAGTTGTAAAAATAAATCTGTAATTCTATAAGCCTCCTTAATTCCACTCCCTTCTCCTTTCCTTTCCTTTCCTTTCCAATCTTCTCCTCTCCCTTTCCTCTCCTCTCATAGCCTCTCCTCTCCTTTCCTTCATAATCTTCTCCTCTCCTCTTCTTTCCTCTCCTCTCCTCCTCTTCTTTCCTCTCCTCTCCTCCTCTTCTTTCCTCTCCTCTCCTCTCATTTCCTTTCCAATCTACTCCTCTCATCTCCTCTCCTTTCCTTTCCAATCTTCTCTTCTTTCCTCTCCTCTCCTCTCCTTTCCTTTCCTTTCAAATATTTTCCTCTCATCTCCTCTCCTTTCCTTTCCTTTCCAATCTTCTCCTCTCCTCTTCTTTCCTCTCCTCTCCTTTCCTTTCCAATCTTCTCATTTCCTGTACTTTCTTCTCCTCTCCTTTCTTTTCCTCTCATCTCCTTTCCTCTCTTTTTCTTTCCCTTCCAATCTTCTCTTCTCCTCTCCTCTCCTCTCCTTTCCAATCTACATCTCTCCTCTCCTCCATCACTCCCATCCTCCCAGTTCTATAGGGCATTAATTTATTCAATCAGATGTACCGTACTGTGCTGGGTCTTTTTTCCGTCAAGTATGGTGGATGCATAACCAGGCAAGCGTAGTACAGCTCAGCTCAGCTCAGCTTGGCTCAGGTCAGCTCAGCCCAACTTGGCTCAGCTTGGCTCAGGTCACCGAAGCTCAGCTCAGCTTGGCTCAGGTCAGCTCAGGTCAGCTCAGCTCAGCTTGGTTCAGGTCAGCTCGGCTCAGCTTGGCTCAGGTCAGCTCAGCTCAGCTTGACTCAGGTCAGCTTGGCTCAGGTCAGCTTAGCTCAGCTTGGCTCAGGTCAGCTCAGCTTGGCTCAGCTCAGGTCAGCTCAGCTGTGTAGTGGGTAAAGGGTATGTGTCCATTGCCCCTGGTCCAGCATTAACAATGGATGATGCCTCACTGTGTTTTAATGCTGGAGGGAAGGGACAGAGGATGTCCCAGATAGCACCCTGATCAACAGTAGTGCACTATATAGGGTATAGGGCCCTGGTCTAAAGTAGTGCACTATATAGGGAATAGGGCCCTGGTCTAAAGTAGTGCACTATAGGGTATAGGACCCTGGTCTATAGTAGTGCACTATAGGGAATAGGGTCCTGGTCTACAGTAGTGCACTATATAGGGAATAGGGCCCTGGTCTACAGTAGTGCACTATATAGGGAATAGGGTCCTGGTCTACAGTAGTGCACTATATAGGGAATAGGGCCCTGGTCTAAAGTAGTGCACTATATAGGGAATAGGGCCCTGGTCTAAAGTAGTGCACTATAGGGTATAGGGCGCCATTTGGGATGTATCCTGAGACCAGTGATGACATTAAGACTGTAGAATATAATAGTGCCTGTTCTGTTGTTCTCTCACTGTTAATGTTGATGGATCTCCACTGTGTTGTTCTCCCATTCCCCCACTGTTAATGTTGATGGATCTCCACTGTGTTGATCTCCCATTCCCCCACTGGTAATGTTGATGGATCTCCACTGTGTTGTTCTCCCATTCCCCCACTGTTAATGTTGATGGATCTCCACTGTGTTGATCTCCCATTCCCCCACTGGTAATGTTGATGGATCTCCACTGTGTTGTTCTCCCATCCCCCCACTGTTAATGTTGATGTATCTCCACTGTGTTGATTTACCATAGGGAGGGGTGGGGAGGAGTTTAGAGGGAAGAGGGAAGGAGGGGGAGGAGTTTAGAGTGAAGAGGGAGGAGGGGGTTGGAGCAAGGGAGGGATATAAAGGATGGATGAGGGAGAGAGGAGATTGAGATTGAGAAGGAGAAGAGAGATGAGGAATATTGATCTAGGCATGTTCCAGGCCACCTACTGTAGGGGATCATCCTTCAAGCACCTAATTAACTATAGAGTAGGGTGGGTAGGAGGGAGGTTTATACTTCCCTACAAAGGCAAAACACCTAATTAACTATACTTCCCTACAAAGGCAAAACACCTAATTAACTATACTTCCCTACAAAGGCAAAGCACCTAATTAACTATACTTCCCTACAAAGGCAAAACACCTAATTAACTATACTTCCCTACAAAGGCAAAGCACCTAATTAACTATACTGACCTACAAAGGCAAAGCACCTAATTAACTATACAGTAGGGTGGGTAGGAGGGAGGTTTATACTTCCCTACAAAGGCAAAACACCTAATTAACTATACTTCCCTACAAAGGCAAAACACCTAATTAACTATACTTCCCTACAAAGGCAAAGCACCTAATTAACTTTACTTCCCTACAAAGGCAAAACACCTAATTAACTATACAGTAGGGTGGGTAGGAGGGAGGTTTATACTTCCCTACAAAGGCAAAGCACCTAATTAACTATACTTCCCTACAAAGGCAAAGCACCTAATTAACTGTACTGACCTACAAAGGCAAAACACCTAATTAACTATACAGTAGGGTGGGTAGGAGGGAGGTTTATACTTCCCTACAAAGGCAAAACACCTAATTAACTATACTTCCCTACAAAGGCAAAGCACCTAATTAACTATACTGACCTACAAAGGCAAAACACCTAATTAACTATAGAGTAGGGTGGGTAGGAGGGAGGTTTATACTTCCCTACAAAGGCAAAGCACCTAATTAACTATACTTCCCTACAAAGGCAAAGCACCTAATTAACTATACTGACCTACAAAGGCAAAACACCTAATTAACTATACAGTAGGGTGGGTAGGAGGGAGGTTTATACTTCCCTACAAAGGCAAAACACCTAATTAACTATACTTCCCTACAAAGGCAAAGCACCTAATTAACTATACTGACCTACAAAGGCAAAACACCTAATTAACTATACAGTAGGGTGGGTAGGAGGGAGGTTTATACTTCCCTACAAAGGCAAAGCACCTAATTAACTATACTTCCCTACAAAGGCAAAGCACCTAATTAACTATACTTCCCTACAAAGGCAAAACACCTAATTAACTATACTTCCCTACAAAGGCAAAACACCTAATTAACTATACTTCCCTACAAAGGCAAAGCACCTAATTAACTATACTGACCTACAAAGGCAAAGCACCTAATTAACTATACAGTAGGGTGGGTAGGAGGGAGGTTTATACTTCCCTACAAAGGCAAAACACCTAATTAACTATACTTCCCTACAAAGGCAAAGCACCTAATTAACTATACAGTAGGGTGGGTAGGAGGGAGGTTTATACTTCCCTACAAAGGCAAAGCACCTAATTAACTATACTTCCCTACAAAGGCAAAGCACCTAATTAACTATACTGACCTACAAAGGCAAAACACCTAATTAACTATACTGCCCTACAAAGGCAAAACACCTAATTAACTATACAGTAGGGTGGGTAGGAGGGAGGTTTATACTTCCCTACAAAGGCAAAACACCTAATTAACTATACTTCCCTACAAAGGCAAAACACCTAATGAACTATACTTCCCTACAAAGGCAAAGCACCTAATTAACTATACTTCCCTACAAAGGCAAAACACCTAATTAACTATACTTCCCTACAAAGGCAAAGCACCTAATTAACTATACAGTAGGGTGGGTAGGAGGGAGGTTTATACTTCCCTACAAAGGCAAAACACCTAATTAACTATACTTCCCTACAAAGGCAAAGCACCTAATTAACTATACTTCCCTACAAAGGCAAAACACCTAATTAACTATACTTCCCTACAAAGGCAAAGCACCTAATTAACTATACAGTAGGGTGGGTAGGAGGGAGGTTTATACTTCCCTACAAAGGCAAAACACCTAATTAACTATACTTCCCTACAAAGGCAAAACACCTAATTAACTATACTTCCCTACAAAGGCAAAACACCTAATTAACTATACTTCCCTACAAAGGCAAAACACCTAATTAACTATACTTCCCTACAAAGGCAAAGCACCTAATTAACTATACAGTAGGGTGGGTAGGAGGGAGATTTATACTGCCCTACAAAGGCAAAGTGCAATAACTATGGAAGATAATTAACTACAAAATCTGACTTCAATGTATTTTTAGACAACATATTCTGGTACTTCATGATATAATCTGATTGATTGGCGTGTCAGGAAACGAAATAGCATATTAATCAGATCATATACCTGGCCATTACAACAGACTCCGTAGTTACTGCACTTTGCCTTTGTAGGGCAGTATGAACCTCCCTGCTACCCAGTGATGAAGAGTAACTCTCCTATACTTTCAACAATGTTTACCCCTATGTTTGCTCCTACGCATAGCAGACAGGGTGGATGTTCCCATCTCTGGTCAGTAGGGTGTGGCCTGCCCTGTTCCCATCTCTGGTCAGTATGGTGTGGCCTGCCCTGTTCCCATCTCTGGTCAGTAGGGGTGTGGCCTGCCCTGTTCCCTTCTCTGGTCAGTAGGGGTGTGGCCTGCCCTGTTCCCATCTCTGGTCAGTAGGGGTGTGGCCTGCCCTGTTCCCATCTCTGGTCAGTAGGGGTGTGGCCTGCACTGTTCCCATCTCTGGTCAGTAGGGGTGTGGCCTGCCCTGTTCCCTTCTCTGGTCAGTAGGGGTGTGGCCTGCCCTGTTCCCATCTCTGGTCAGTATGGTGTGGCCTGCCCTGTTCCCATCTCTGGTCAGTAGGGGTGTGGCCTGCCCTGTTCCCATCTCTGGTCAGTAGGGGTGTGGCCTGCCCTGTTCCCATCTCTGGTCAGTAGGGGTGTGGCCTGCCCTGTTCCCATCTCTGGTCAGTAGGGGTGTGGCCTGCCCTGTTCCCTTCTCTGGTCAGTAGGGGTGTGGCCTGCCCTGTTCCCATCTCTGGTCAGTATGGTGTGGCCTGCCCTGTTCCCTTCTCTGGTCAGTAGGGGTGTGGCCTGCCCTGTTCCCATCTCTGGTCAGTAGGGGTGTGGCCTGCCCTGTTCCCTTCTCTGGTCAGTAGGGGTGTGGCCTGCCCTGTTCCCATCTCTGGTCAGTAGGGGTGTGGCCTGCCCTGTTCCCATCTCTGGTCAGTAGGGGTGTGGCCTGCCCTGTTCCCATCTCTGGTCAGTATGGTGTGGCCTGCCCTGTTCCCATCTCTGGTCAGTAGGGGTGTGGCCTGCCCTGTTCCCATCTCTGGTCAGTAGGGGTGTGGCCTGCCCTGTTCCCTTCTCTGGTCAGTAGGGGTGTGGCCTGCCCTGTTCCCATCTCTGGTCAGTATGGTGTGGCCTGCCCTGTTCCCTTCTCTGGTCAGAGGGTGTGGCCTGCCCTGTTCCCATCTCTGGTCAGTAGGGGTGTGGCCTGCCCTGTTCCCATCTCTGGTCAGTATGGTGTGGCCTGCCCTGTTCCCATCTCTGGTCAGTAGGGGTGTGGCCTGCCCTGTTCCCATCTCTGGTCAGTATGGTGTGGCCTGCCCTGTTCCCATCTCTGGTCAGTAGGGGTGTGGCCTGCCCTGTTCCCATCTCTGGTCAGTAGGGGTGTGGCCTGCCCTGTTCCCTTCTCTGGTCAGTAGGGGTGTGGCCTGCCCTGTTCCCATCTCTGGTCAGTAGGGGTGTGGCCTGCCCTGTTCCCTTCTCTGGTCAGTAGGGGTGTGGCCTGCCCTGTTCCCTTCTCTGGTCAGTAGGGGTGTGGCCTGCCCTGTTCCCTTCTCTGGTCATAGGGTGTGGCCTGCCCTGTTCCCTTCTCTGGTCAGTAGGGGTGTGGCCTGCCCTGTTCCCTTCTCTGGTCAGAGGGTGTGGCCTGCCCTGTTCCCTTCTCTGGTCAGTATGGTGTGGCCTGCCCTGTTCCCTTCTCTGGTCAGTAGGGTGTGGCCTGTTTCCTTCTCTGGTCAGTATGGTGTGGCCTGCCCTGTTTCCTTCTCTGGTCAGTAGGGGTGTGGCCTGCCCTGTTCCCTTCTCTGGTCAGAGGGTGTGGCCTGCCCTGTTCCCTTCTCTGGTCAGAGGGTGTGGCCTGCCCTGTTCCCTTCTCTGGTCAGAGGGTGTGGCCTGCCCTGTTCCCTTCTCTGGTCAGTAGGGTGTGGCCTGTTTCCTTCTCTGGTCAGTATGGTGTGGCCTGTTTCCTTCTCTGGTCAGTAGGGTGTGGCCTGTTTCCTTCTCTGGTCAGTATGGTGTGGCCTGTTTCCTTCTCTGGTCAGTAGGGGTGTGGCCTGCCCTGTTTCCTTCTCTGGTCAGTAGGGGTGTGGCCTGCCCTGTTCCCTTCTCTGGTCAGTAGGGTGTGGCCTGTTTCCTTCTCTGGTCAGTAGGGGTGTGGCCTGCCCTGTTCCCTTCTCTGGTCAGAGGGTGTGGCCTGTTTCCTTCTCTGGTCAGTAGGGGTGTGGCCTGCCCTGTTTCCTTCTCTGGTCAGAGGGTGTGGCCTGTTTCCTTCTCTGGTCAGTAGGGGTGTGGCCTGCCCTGTTTCCTTCTCTGGTCAGTAGGGGTGTGGCCTGCCCTGTTCCCTTCTCTGGTCAGTAGGGTGTGGCCTGTTTCCTTCTCTGGTCAGTAGGGGTGTGGCCTGCCCTGTTCCCTTCTCTGGTCAGAGGGTGTGGCCTGTTTCCTTCTCTGGTCAGTAGGGGTGTGGCCTGCCCTGTTCCCTTCTCTGGTCAGTAGGGGTGTGGCCTGTTTCCTTCTCTGGTCAGTAGGGGTGTGGCCTGCCCTGTTCCCATCTCTGGTCAGTAGGGGTGTGGCCTGCCCTGTTCCCATCTCTGGTCAGTAGGGGTGTGGCCTGCCCTGTTCCCATCTCTGGTCAGTATGGTGTGGCCTGCCCTGTTCCCATCTCTGGTCAGTATGGTGTGGCCTGCCCTGTTCCCATCTCTGGTCAGTATGGTGTGGCCTGCCCTGTTCCCATCTCTGGTCAGTAGGGGTGTGGCCTGCCCTGTTCCCATCTCTGGTCAGTAGGGGTGTGGCCTGCCCTGTTCCCATCTCTGGTCAGTATGGTGTGGCCTGCCCTGTTCCCATCTCTGGTCAGTATGGTGTGGCCTGCCCTGTTCCCATCTCTGGTCAGTAGGGGTGTGGCCTGCCCTGTTCCCATCTCTGGTCAGTAGGGGTGTGGCCTGCCCTGTTCCCTTCTCTGGTCAGTAGGGGTGTGGCCTGCCCTGTTCCCATCTCTGGTCAGTAGGGGTGTGGCCTGCCCTGTTCCCTTCTCTGGTCAGTAGGGGTGTGGCCTGCCCTGTTCCCTTCTCTGGTCAGTAGGGGTGTGGCCTGCCCTGTTCCCATCTCTGGTCAGTATGGTGTGGCCTGCCCTGTTCCCTTCTCTGGTCAGAGGGTGTGGCCTGCCCTGTTCCCTTCTCTGGTCAGAGGGTGTGGCCTGCCCTGTTCCCTTCTCTGGTCAGTAGGGGTGTGGCCTGCCCTGTTCCCTTCTCTGGTCAGAGGGTGTGGCCTGCCCTGTTCCCTTCTCTGGTCAGTATGGTGTGGCCTGCCCTGTTCCCTTCTCTGGTCAGTAGGGTGTGGCCTGTTTCCTTCTCTGGTCAGTAGGGTGTGGCCTGCCCTGTTTCCTTCTCTGGTCAGTAGGGGTGTGGCCTGCCCTGTTCCCTTCTCTGGTCAGAGGGTGTGGCCTGCCCTGTTCCCTTCTCTGGTCAGAGGGTGTGGCCTGCCCTGTTCCCTTCTCTGGTCAGAGGGTGTGGCCTGCCCTGTTCCCTTCTCTGGTCAGTAGGGTGTGGCCTGCCCTGTTCCCTTCTCTGGTCAGAGGGTGTGGCCTGCCCTGTTCCCTTCTCTGGTCAGAGGGTGTGGCCTGCCCTGTTCCCTTCTCTGGTCAGTAGGGTGTGGCCTGTTTCCTTCTCTGGTCAGTATGGTGTGGCCTGTTTCCTTCTCTGGTCAGTAGGGGTGTGGCCTGCACTGTTTCCTTCTCTGGTCAGTAGGGGTGTGGCCTGCCCTGTTCCCTTCTCTGGTCAGTAGGGTGTGGCCTGTTTCCTTCTCTGGTCAGTAGGGGTGTGGCCTGCCCTGTTCCCTTCTCTGGTCAGAGGGTGTGGCCTGTTTCCTTCTCTGGTCAGTAGGGGTGTGGCCTGCCCTGTTCCCTTCTCTGGTCAGTAGGGGTGTGGCCTGTTTCCTTCTCTGGTCAGTAGGGGTGTGGCCTGCCCTGTTTCCTTCTCTGGTCAGTAGGGGTGTGGCCTGTTTCCTTCTCTGGTCAGTAGGGGTGTGGCCTGTTTCCTTCTCTGGTCAGTAGGGGTGTGGCCTGTTCCCTTCTCTGGTCAGTAGGGGTGTGGCCTGTTTCCTTCTCTGGTCAGTAGGGGTGTGGCCTGCCCTGTTCCCTTCTCTGGTCAGTAGGGGTGTGGCCTGTTTCCTTCTCTGGTCAGTAGGGGTGTGGCCTGCCCTGTTTCCTTCTCTGGTCAGTAGGGGTGTGGCCTGTTTCCTTCTCTGGTCAGTAGGGGTGTGGCCTGTTTCCTTCTCTGGTCAGTAGGGGTGTGGCCTGTTTCCTTCTCTGGTCAGTAGGGGTGTGGCCTGCCCTGTTCCCTTCTCTGGTCAGAGGGTGTGGCCTGCCCTGTTCCCTTCTCTGGTCAGTAGGGTGTGGCCTGTTTCCTTCTCTGGTCAGTATGGTGTGGCCTGTTTCCTTCTCTGGTCAGTAGGGTGTGGCCTGTTTCCTTCTCTGGTCAGTATGGTGTGGCCTGTTTCCTTCTCTGGTCAGTAGGGGTGTGGCCTGCCCTGTTTCCTTCTCTGGTCAGTAGGGGTGTGGCCTGCCCTGTTCCCTTCTCTGGTCAGTAGGGTGTGGCCTGTTTCCTTCTCTGGTCAGTAGGGGTGTGGCCTGCCCTGTTCCCTTCTCTGGTCAGAGGGTGTGGCCTGTTTCCTTCTCTGGTCAGTAGGGGTGTGGCCTGCCCTGTTTCCTTCTCTGGTCAGAGGGTGTGGCCTGTTTCCTTCTCTGGTCAGTAGGGGTGTGGCCTGCCCTGTTTCCTTCTCTGGTCAGTAGGGGTGTGGCCTGCCCTGTTCCCTTCTCTGGTCAGTAGGGTGTGGCCTGTTTCCTTCTCTGGTCAGTAGGGGTGTGGCCTGCCCTGTTCCCTTCTCTGGTCAGAGGGTGTGGCCTGTTTCCTTCTCTGGTCAGTAGGGGTGTGGCCTGCCCTGTTCCCTTCTCTGGTCAGTAGGGGTGTGGCCTGTTTCCTTCTCTGGTCAGTAGGGGTGTGGCCTGCCCTGTTCCCATCTCTGGTCAGTAGGGGTGTGGCCTGCCCTGTTCCCATCTCTGGTCAGTAGGGGTGTGGCCTGCCCTGTTCCCATCTCTGGTCAGTATGGTGTGGCCTGCCCTGTTCCCATCTCTGGTCAGTATGGTGTGGCCTGCCCTGTTCCCATCTCTGGTCAGTATGGTGTGGCCTGCCCTGTTCCCATCTCTGGTCAGTAGGGGTGTGGCCTGCCCTGTTCCCATCTCTGGTCAGTAGGGGTGTGGCCTGCCCTGTTCCCATCTCTGGTCAGTATGGTGTGGCCTGCCCTGTTCCCATCTCTGGTCAGTATGGTGTGGCCTGCCCTGTTCCCATCTCTGGTCAGTAGGGGTGTGGCCTGCCCTGTTCCCATCTCTGGTCAGTAGGGGTGTGGCCTGCCCTGTTCCCTTCTCTGGTCAGTAGGGGTGTGGCCTGCCCTGTTCCCATCTCTGGTCAGTAGGGGTGTGGCCTGCCCTGTTCCCTTCTCTGGTCAGTAGGGGTGTGGCCTGCCCTGTTCCCTTCTCTGGTCAGTAGGGGTGTGGCCTGCCCTGTTCCCATCTCTGGTCAGTATGGTGTGGCCTGCCCTGTTCCCTTCTCTGGTCAGAGGGTGTGGCCTGCCCTGTTCCCTTCTCTGGTCAGAGGGTGTGGCCTGCCCTGTTCCCTTCTCTGGTCAGTAGGGGTGTGGCCTGCCCTGTTCCCTTCTCTGGTCAGAGGGTGTGGCCTGCCCTGTTCCCTTCTCTGGTCAGTATGGTGTGGCCTGCCCTGTTCCCTTCTCTGGTCAGTAGGGTGTGGCCTGTTTCCTTCTCTGGTCAGTAGGGTGTGGCCTGCCCTGTTTCCTTCTCTGGTCAGTAGGGGTGTGGCCTGCCCTGTTCCCTTCTCTGGTCAGAGGGTGTGGCCTGCCCTGTTCCCTTCTCTGGTCAGAGGGTGTGGCCTGCCCTGTTCCCTTCTCTGGTCAGAGGGTGTGGCCTGCCCTGTTCCCTTCTCTGGTCAGTAGGGTGTGGCCTGCCCTGTTCCCTTCTCTGGTCAGAGGGTGTGGCCTGCCCTGTTCCCTTCTCTGGTCAGAGGGTGTGGCCTGCCCTGTTCCCTTCTCTGGTCAGTAGGGTGTGGCCTGTTTCCTTCTCTGGTCAGTATGGTGTGGCCTGTTTCCTTCTCTGGTCAGTAGGGGTGTGGCCTGCACTGTTTCCTTCTCTGGTCAGTAGGGGTGTGGCCTGCCCTGTTCCCTTCTCTGGTCAGTAGGGTGTGGCCTGTTTCCTTCTCTGGTCAGTAGGGGTGTGGCCTTCCCTGTTCCCTTCTCTGGTCAGAGGGTGTGGCCTGTTTCCTTCTCTGGTCAGTAGGGGTGTGGCCTGCCCTGTTCCCTTCTCTGGTCAGTAGGGGTGTGGCCTGTTTCCTTCTCTGGTCAGTAGGGGTGTGGCCTGCCCTGTTTCCTTCTCTGGTCAGTAGGGGTGTGGCCTGTTTCCTTCTCTGGTCAGTAGGGGTGTGGCCTGTTTCCTTCTCTGGTCAGTAGGGGTGTGGCCTGTTCCCTTCTCTGGTCAGTAGGGGTGTGGCCTGTTTCCTTCTCTGGTCAGTAGGGGTGTGGCCTGCCCTGTTCCCTTCTCTGGTCAGTAGGGGTGTGGCCTGTTTCCTTCTCTGGTCAGTAGGGGTGTGGCCTGCCCTGTTTCCTTCTCTGGTCAGTAGGGGTGTGGCCTGTTTCCTTCTCTGGTCAGTAGGGGTGTGGCCTGTTTCCTTCTCTGGTCAGTAGGGGTGTGGCCTGTTTCCTTCTCTGGTCAGTAGGGGTGTGGCCTGTTCCCTTCTCTGGTCAGTAGGGGTGTGGCCTGCCCTGTTCCCTTCTCTGGTCAGTAGGGGTGTGGCCTGTTTCCTTCTCTGGTCAGTAGGGGTGTGGCCTGCCCTGTTCCCTTCTCTGGTCAGTAGGGGTGTGGCCTGCCCTGTTCCCTTCTCTGGTCAGTAGGGGTGTGGCCTGCCCTGTCCCCTTCTCTGGTCAGTAGGGGTGTGGCCTGTTCCCTTCTCTGGTCAGTAGGGGTGTGGCCTGTTCCCTTCTCTGGTCAGAGGGTGTGGCCTGTTTCCTTCTCTGGTCAGTAGAGGTGTGGCCTGTTCCCTTCTCTGGTCAGTAGGGGTGTGGCCTGTTCCCTTCTCTGGTCAGTAGGGGTGTGGCCTGTTCCCTTCTCTGGTCAGTAGGGGTGTGGCCTGTTCCCTTCTCTGGTCAGTAGGGTGTGGCCTGCCCTGTTCCCTTCTCTGGTCAGTAGGGTGTGGCCTGTTCCCTTCTCTGGTCAGTAGGGTGTGGCCTGTTCCCTTCTCTGGTCAGTAGGGTGTGGCCTGCCCTGTTCCCTTCTCTGGTCAGTAGGGGTGTGGCCTGTTCCCTTCTCTGGTCAGTAGGGGTGTGGCCTGTTTCCTTCTCTGGTCAGTAGGGGTGTGGCCTGTTCCCTTCTCTGGTCAGTAGGGGTGTGGCCTGCCCTGTTTCCTTCTCTGGTCTGTAGGGTGTGGCCTGCCCTGTTCCCTTCTCTGGTCAGTAGGGTGTGGCCTGCCCTGTTCCCATATCTGGTCAGTAGGGGTGTGGCCTGCCCTGTTCCCTTATCTGGTCAGTAGGGGTGTGGCCTGCCCTGTTCCCTTATCTGGTCAGTAGGGGTGTGGCCTGCCCTGTTCCCTTCTCTGGTCAGTAGGGTGTGGCCTGTTCCCATCTCTGGTCAGTAGGGGTGTGGCCTGTTCCCATCTCTGGTCAGTAGGGGTGTGGCCTGTTCCCATCTCTGGTCAGTAGGGGTGTGGCCTGCCCTGTTCCCTTCTCTGGTCAGTAGGGGTGTGGCCTGTTTCCTTCTCTGGTCAGTAGGGGTGTGGCCTGCCCTGTTTCCTTCTCTGGTCAGTAGGGGTGTGGCCTGTTTCCTTCTCTGGTCAGTAGGGGTGTGGCCTGTTTCCTTCTCTGGTCAGTAGGGGTGTGGCCTGTTTCCTTCTCTGGTCAGTAGGGGTGTGGCCTGTTTCCTTCTCTGGTCAGTAGGGGTGTGGCCTGTTCCCTTCTCTGGTCAGTAGGGGTGTGGCCTGCCCTGTTCCCTTCTCTGGTCAGTAGGGGTGTGGCCTGTTTCCTTCTCTGGTCAGTAGGGGTGTGGCCTGCCCTGTTCCCTTCTCTGGTCAGTAGGGGTGTGGCCTGCCCTGTTCCCTTCTCTGGTCAGTAGGGGTGTGGCCTGCCCTGTCCCCTTCTCTGGTCAGTAGGGGTGTGGCCTGTTCCCTTCTCTGGTCAGTAGGGGTGTGGCCTGTTCCCTTCTCTGGTCAGAGGGTGTGGCCTGTTTCCTTCTCTGGTCAGTAGAGGTGTGGCCTGTTCCCTTCTCTGGTCAGTAGGGGTGTGGCCTGTTCCCTTCTCTGGTCAGTAGGGGTGTGGCCTGTTCCCTTCTCTGGTCAGTAGGGGTGTGGCCTGTTCCCTTCTCTGGTCAGTAGGGTGTGGCCTGCCCTGTTCCCTTCTCTGGTCAGTAGGGTGTGGCCTGTTCCCTTCTCTGGTCAGTAGGGTGTGGCCTGTTCCCTTCTCTGGTCAGTAGGGTGTGGCCTGCCCTGTTCCCTTCTCTGGTCAGTAGGGGTGTGGCCTGTTCCCTTCTCTGGTCAGTAGGGGTGTGGCCTGTTTCCTTCTCTGGTCAGTAGGGGTGTGGCCTGTTCCCTTCTCTGGTCAGTAGGGGTGTGGCCTGCCCTGTTTCCTTCTCTGGTCTGTAGGGTGTGGCCTGCCCTGTTCCCTTCTCTGGTCAGTAGGGTGTGGCCTGCCCTGTTCCCATCTCTGGTCAGTAGGGGTGTGGCCTGCCCTGTTCCCTTATCTGGTCAGTAGGGGTGTGGCCTGCCCTGTTCCCTTATCTGGTCAGTAGGGGTTTGGCCTGCCCTGTCCCTTCTCTGGTCAGTAGGGTGTGGCCTGTTCCCCTCTCTGGTCAGTAGGGGTGTGGCCTGTTCCCATCTCTGGTCAGTAGGGGTGTGGCCTGTTCCCATCTCTGGTCAGTAGGGGTGTGGCCTGTTCCCTTCTCTGGTCAGTAGGGGTGTGGCCTGTTCCCATCTCTGGTCAGTAGGGGTGTGGCCTGCCCTGTTCCCTTATCTGGTCAGTAGGGGTGTGGCCTGCCCTGTTCCCTTATCTGGTCAGTAGGGGTGTGGCCTGCCCTGTCCCTTCTCTGGTCAGTAGGGTGTGGCCTGTTCCCATCTCTGGTCAGTAGGGGTGTGGCCTGTTCCCATCTCTGGTCAGTAGGGGTGTGGCCTGTTCCCATCTCTGGTCAGTAGGGGTGTGGCCTGTTCCCATCTCTGGTCAGTAGGGGTGTGGCCTGCCCTGTTCCCATCTCTGGTCAGTAGGGGTGTGGCCTGTTCCCTTCTCTGGTCAGTAGGGGTGTGGCCTGTTCCCATCTCTGATCAGTAGGGGTGTGGCCTGCCCTGTTCCCATCTCTGATCAGTAGGGGTGTGGCCTGTCATCTTTGGTCAGTAGGGGTGTGGCCTGCCCTGTTCCCATCTCTGGTCAGTAGGGGTGTGGCCTGCCCTGTTCCCATCTCTGGTCAGTATGGTGTGGCCTGCCCTGTTCCCATCTCTGGTCAGTATGGTGTGGCCTGCCCTGTTCCCTTCTCTGGTCAGTAGGGGTGTGGCCTGTTCCCTTCTCTGGTCAGTAGGGGTGTGGCCTGTTTCCTTCTCTGGTCAGTAGGGGTGTGGCCTGTTCCCTTCTCTGGTCAGTAGGGGTGTGGCCTGCCCTGTTCCCTTCTCTGGTCAGTAGGGGTGTGGCCTGTTTCCTTCTCTGGTCAGTAGGGGTGTGGCCTGCCCTGTTCCCTTCTCTGGTCAGTAGGGGTGTGGCCTGCCCTGTTCCCTTCTCTGGTCAGTAGGGGTGTGGCCTGCCCTGTCCCCTTCTCTGGTCAGTAGGGGTGTGGCCTGTTCCCTTCTCTGGTCAGTAGGGGTGTGGCCTGTTCCCTTCTCTGGTCAGAGGGTGTGGCCTGTTTCCTTCTCTGGTCAGTAGAGGTGTGGCCTGTTCCCTTCTCTGGTCAGTAGGGGTGTGGCCTGTTCCCTTCTCTGGTCAGTAGGGGTGTGGCCTGTTCCCTTCTCTGGTCAGTAGGGGTGTGGCCTGTTCCCTTCTCTGGTCAGTAGGGTGTGGCCTGCCCTGTTCCCTTCTCTGGTCAGTAGGGTGTGGCCTGTTCCCTTCTCTGGTCAGTAGGGTGTGGCCTGTTCCCTTCTCTGGTCAGTAGGGTGTGGCCTGCCCTGTTCCCTTCTCTGGTCAGTAGGGGTGTGGCCTGTTCCCTTCTCTGGTCAGTAGGGGTGTGGCCTGTTTCCTTCTCTGGTCAGTAGGGGTGTGGCCTGTTCCCTTCTCTGGTCAGTAGGGGTGTGGCCTGCCCTGTTTCCTTCTCTGGTCTGTAGGGTGTGGCCTGCCCTGTTCCCTTCTCTGGTCAGTAGGGTGTGGCCTGCCCTGTTCCCATCTCTGGTCAGTAGGGGTGTGGCCTGCCCTGTTCCCATCTCTGGTCAGTAGGGGTGTGGCCTGCCCTGTTCCCTTATCTGGTCAGTAGGGGTGTGGCCTGCCCTGTCCCTTCTCTGGTCAGTAGGGTGTGGCCTGTTCCCATCTCTGGTCAGTAGGGGTGTGGCCTGTTCCCATCTCTGGTCAGTAGGGGTGTGGCCTGTTCCCATCTCTGGTCAGTAGGGGTGTGGCCTGTTCCCTTCTCTGGTCAGTAGGGGTGTGGCCTGTTCCCATCTCTGGTCAGTAGGGGTGTGGCCTGCCCTGTTCCCATCTCTGGTCAGTAGGGGTGTGGCCTGTTCCCTTCTCTGGTCAGTAGGGGTGTGGCCTGTTCCCATCTCTGATCAGTAGGGGTGTGGCCTGCCCTGTTCCCATCTTTGGTCAGTAGGGGTGTGGCCTGCCCTGTTCCCATCTCTGGTCAGTAGGGGTGTGGCCTGCCCTGTTCCCATCTCTGGTCAGTATGGTGTGGCCTGCCCTGTTCCCATCTCTGGTCAGTAGGGTGTGGCCTGTTCCCTTCCTGGTCAGTAGGGGTGTGGCTGCCCTGTTCCCATCTCTGGTCAGTAGGGGTGTGGCTGCCCTGTTCCCATCTCTGGTCAGTAGGGGTGTGGCTGCCCTGTTCCCATCTCTGGTCAGTATGGTGTGGCCTGCCCTGTTCCCATCTCTGGTCAGTATGGTGTGGGCCTGCCCTGTTCCCATCTCTGGTCAGTAGGGGTGTGGCTGCCCTGTTCCCTTCTCTGGTCAGTAGGGGTGTGGCCTGCCCTGTTCCCATCTCTGGTCAGTATGGTGTGGCCTGCCCTGTTCCCATCTCTGGTCAGTATGGTGTGGCCTGCCCTGTTCCCATCTCTGGTCAGTATGGTGTGGCCTGCCCTGTTCCCATCTCTGGTCAGTATGGTGTGGCCTGCCCTGTTCCCATCTCTGGTCAGTAGGGTGTGGCCTGCCCTGTTCCCATCTCTGGTCAGTATGGTGTGGCCTGCCCTGTTCCCATCTCTGGTCAGTATGGTGTGGCCTGCCCTGTTCCCATCTCTGGTCAGTAGGGGTGTGGCCTGCCCTGTTCCCATCTCTGGTCAGTAGGGGTGTGGCCTGCCCTGTTCCCTTCTCTGGTCAGTAGGGGTGTGGCCTGCCCTGTTCCATCTCTGGTCAGTAGGGGTGTGGCCTGCCCTGTTCCCTTCTCTGGTCAGTAGGGGTGTGGCCTGCCCTGTTTCCTTCTCTGGTCAGTAGGGGTGTGGCCTGCCCTGTTCCCTTCTCTGGTCAGTAGGGGTGTGGCCTGCCCTGTTCCCATCTCTGGTCAGTATGGTGTGGCCTGCCCTGTTCCCTTCTCTGGTCAGAGGGTGTGGCCTGCCCTGTTCCCTTCTCTGGTCAGTAGGGGTGGCCTGCCCTGTCCCTTCTCTGGTCAGAGGGTGGGCCTGCCTGTTCCCTTCTCTGGTCATATGGTGTGGCCTGCCCTGTTCCTTCTCTGGTCAGTAGGGTGTGGCCTGTTTCCTTCTCTGGTCAGTAGGGTGTGGCCTGCCCTGTTTCCTTCTCTGGTCAGTAGGGTGTGGCCTGCCCTGTTCCCTTCTCTGGTCAGAGGTGTGGCCTGCCTGTTCCCTTCTCTGGTCAGAGGGTGTGGCCTGCCCTGTTCCCTTTTCTCTGGTCAGAGGGTGTGGCCTGCCCTGTTCCCTTCTCTGGTCAGTAGGGTGTGGCCTGGTTTCCTTCTCTGGTCAGTATGGTGTGGCCTGTTTCCTTCTCTGGTCAGTAGGGGTGTGGCCTGCCCTGTTCCTTCTCTGGTCAGTAGGGGTGTGGCCTGCCCTGTTCCCTTCTCTGGTCAGTAGGGTGGTGCCTGTTCCTCTCTGGCAGTAGGGGTGTGGCCTGCCCTGTTCCCTTCTCTGGTCAGTAGGGGTGTGGCCTGTTTCCTTCTCTGGTCAGTGGGTGTGGCTGCCCTGTTCCCATCTCTGGTCAGTAGGGGTGTGGCCTGCCTGTTCCCATCTTGGTCAGTAGGGGTGTGGCCTGCCCTGTTCCATCTCTGGTCAGTATGGTTGGCCTGCCCGTTCCCATCTCTGGTCAGTATGGTGTGGCCTGCCCTGTTCCATCTCGGTCAGTATGGTGTGGCCTGCCCTGTTCCCATCTCTGGTCAGTAGGGGTGTGGCCTGCCCTGTTCCCTTCTCTGGTCAGTAGGGGTGTGGCCTGCCCTGTTAACACTCCCTACTGACAGAGAAGGGAAACAGGGCAGGCCACACCCCTACGACCAGAGATGGGAACAGGGCAGGCCACACCCTACTGACCAGAGAAGGGAACAGGGCAGGCCACACCCCTACTGACCAGAGATGGGAAACAGGGCAGGCACACCCTACTGACAGAGATGGGAACAGGGCAGGCCACACCATACTGACCAGAGAGGGAACAGGGCAGGCACACCCTACTGACCAGAGATGGGAACAGGGCAGGCAAACCATAGACAGAGATGGGGAA
>NW_024058164.1:276209-324215 GCF_016432855.1 Salvelinus namaycush
GTGGCCTGCCCTGTTCCCTTCTCTGGTCATAGGGGTGTGGCCTGCCCTGTTCCCTTCTCTGGTCATAGGGGTGTGGCCTGCCCTGTTCCCATCTCTGGTCAGTAGGGGTGTGGCCTGCCCTGTTCCCATCTCTGTCAGTAGGGTGTGGCCTGCCCTGTTCCCATCTCTGGTCAGTAGGGTGTGGCCTGCCCTGTTCCCATCTCTGGTCAGTAGGGTGTGGCCTGCCCTGTTCCCATCTCTGGTCAGTAGGGTGTGGCCTGCCCTGTTCCATCTCTGGTCAGTAGGGGTGTGGCCCTGCCCTTGTTCCCTTCCCTGGTCAGTATGGTGTGGCCTGCCCTGTTCCCATCTCTGGTCAGTAGGGGTGTGGCCTGCCCTGTTCCCATCTCTGGTCAGTAGGGGTGTGGCCTGCCCTGTTCCCTTCTCTGGTCAGTAGGGTGTGGCCTGCCCTGTTCCCATCTCTGGTCAGTATGGTGTGGCCTGCCCTGTTCCCATCTCTGGTCAGTATGGTGTGGCCTGCCCTGTTCCCATCTCTGGTCAGTAGGGGTGTGGCCTGCCCTGTTCCTTCTCTGGTCAGTAGGGTGTGGCCTGCCCTGTTTCCTTCTCTGGTCAGTAGGGTGTGGCCTGTTCCCTTCTCTGGTCAGTAGGGGTGTGGCCTGCCCTGTTCCCATCTCTGGTCAGTAGGGGTGTGGCCTGCCCTGTTCCCTTCTCTGGTCAGTAGGGGTGTGGCCTGCCCTGTTCCCATCTCTGGTCAGTAGGGGTGTGGCCTGCCCTGTTCCCATCTCTGGTCAGTATGGTGTGGCCTGCCCTGTTCCCATCTCTGTTCAGTAGGGTGTGGCCTGCCCTGTTCCCATCTCTGGTCAGTAGGGGTGTGGCCTGCCCTGTTCCCTTCTCTGGTCAGTAGGGTGTGGCCTGCCCTGTTCCCATCTCTGGTCAGTAGGGTGTGGCCTGCCCTGTTCCCTTCTCTGGTCAGTATGGTGTGGCCTGCCCTGTTCCCATCTCTGGTCAGTAGGGGTGTGGCCTGCCCTGTTCCCATCTCTGGTCAGTAGGGGTGTGGCCTGCCCTGTTCCCTTCTCTGGTCAGTAGGGTGTGGCCTGCCCTGTTCCCATCTCTGGTCAGTATGGTGTGGCCTGCCCTGTTCCCATCTCTGGTCAGTATGGTGTGGCCTGCCCTGTTCCCATCTCTGGTCAGTAGGGGTGTGGCCTGCCCTGTTCCCTTCTCTGGTCAGTAGGGGTGTGGCCTGCCCTGTTCCCTTCTCT
Source organism: Salvelinus namaycush (assembly GCF_016432855.1). Taxonomy (NCBI): domain Eukaryota; kingdom Metazoa; phylum Chordata; class Actinopteri; order Salmoniformes; family Salmonidae; genus Salvelinus; species Salvelinus namaycush. The sequence goes on from NW_024058164.1 coordinate 277,466, forward strand.
GGTCAGTAGGGTGTGGCCTGTTCCCTTCTCTGGTCAGTAGGGGTGTGGCCTGCCCTGTTCCCATCTCTGGTCAGTAGGGGTGTGGCCTGCCCTGTTCCCTTCTCTGGTCAGTAGGGGTGTGGCCTGCCCTGTTCCCATCTCTGGTCAGTAGGGTGTGGCCTGCCCTGTTCCCATCTCTGGTCAGTATGGTGTGGCCTGCCCTGTTCCCATCTCTGTTCAGTAGGGTGTGGCCTGCCCTGTTCCCATCTCTGGTCAGTAGGGGTGTGGCCTGCCCTGTTCCCTTCTCTGGTCAGTAGGGTGTGGCCTGCCCTGTTCCCATCTCTGGTCAGTAGGGGTGTGGCCTGCCCTGTTCCCATCTCTGGTCAGTATGGTGTGGCCTGCCCTGTTCCCATCTCTGGTCAGTAGGGTGTGGCCTGCCCTGTTCCCTTCTCTGGTCAGTAGGGGTGTGGCCTGCCCTGTTCCCATCTCTGGTCAGTAGGGGTGTGGCCTGCCCTGTTCCCATCTCTGGTCAGTAGGGTGTGGCCTGCCCTGTTCCCTTCTCTGATCAGTAGGGGTGTGGCCTGCCCTGTTCCCATCTCTGGTCAGTAGGGGTGTGGCCTGCCCTGTTCCCATCTCTGGTCAGTATGGTGTGGCCTGCCCTGTTCCCATCTCTGGTCAGTAGGGGTGTGGCCTGCCCTGTTCCCATCTCTGGTCAGTAGGGGTGTGGCCTGCCCTGTTCCCTTCTCTGGTCAGTATGGTGTGGCCTGCCCTGTTCCCATCTCTGGTCAGTAGGGGTGTGGCCTGCCCTGTTCCCATCTCTGGTCAGTAGGGGTGTGGCCTGCCCTGTTCCCTTCTCTGGTCAGTATGGTGTGGCCTGCCCTGTTCCCATCTCTGGTCAGTAGGGTGTGGCCTGCCCTGTTCCCATCTCTGGTCAGTATGGTGTGGCCTGCCCTGTTCCCATCTCTGGTCAGTATGGTGTGGCCTGCCCTGTTCCCATCTCTGGTCAGTAGGGGTGTGGCCTGCCCTGTTTCCCATCTCTGGTCAGTATGGTGTGGCCTGCCCTGTTCCCTTCTCTGGTCAGTAGGGGTGTGGCCTGCCCTGTTCCCATCTCTGGTCAGTAGGGGTGTGGCCTGCCCTGTTCCCATCTCTGGTCAGTAGGGGTGTGGCCTGCCCTGTTCCCATCTCTGGTCAGTAGGGGTGTGGCCTGCCCTGTTCCCTTCTCTGGTCAGTAGGGGTGTGGCCTGCCCTGTTCCCATCTCTGGTCAGTAGGGGTGTGGCCTGCCCTGTTCCCATCTCTGGTCAGTATGGTGTGGCCTGCCCTGTTCCCATCTCTGTTCAGTAGGGGTGTGGCCTGCCCTGTTCCCATCTCTGGTCAGTAGGGGTGTGGCCTGCCCTGTTCCCATCTCTGGTCAGTATGGTGTGGCCTGCCCTGTTCCCATCTCTGGTCAGTAGGGGTGTGGCCTGCCCTGTTCCCATCTCTGGTCAGTAGGGGTGTGGCCTGCCCTGTTCCCTTCTCTGGTCAGTAGGGTGTGGCCTGCCCTGTTCCCATCTCTGGTCAGTATGGTGTGGCCTGCCCTGTTCCCATCTCTGGTCAGTATGGTGTGGCCTGCCCTGTTCCCATCTCTGGTCAGTAGGGGTGTGGCCTGCCCTGTTCCCTTCTCTGGTCAGTAGGGGTGTGGCCTGCCCTGTTTCCTTCTCTGGTCAGTAGGGTGTGGCCTGTTCCCTTCTCTGGTCAGTAGGGGTGTGGCCTGCCCTGTTCCCATCTCTGGTCAGTAGGGGTGTGGCCTGCCCTGTTCCCTTCTCTGGTCAGTAGGGGTGTGGCCTGCCCTGTTCCCATCTCTGGTCAGTAGGGGTGTGGCCTGCCCTGTTCCCATCTCTGGTCAGTATGGTGTGGCCTGCCCTGTTCCCATCTCTGTTCAGTAGGGTGTGGCCTGCCCTGTTCCCATCTCTGGTCAGTAGGGGTGTGGCCTGCCCTGTTCCCTTCTCTGGTCAGTAGGGTGTGGCCTGCCCTGTTCCCATCTCTGGTCAGTAGGGGTGTGGCCTGCCCTGTTCCCATCTCTGGTCAGTATGGTGTGGCCTGCCCTGTTCCCATCTCTGGTCAGTAGGGTGTGGCCTGCCCTGTTCCCTTCTCTGATCAGTAGGGGTGTGGCCTGCCCTGTTCCCATCTCTGGTCAGTAGGGGTGTGGCCTGCCCTGTTCCCATCTCTGGTCAGTATGGTGTGGCCTGCCCTGTTCCCATCTCTGGTCAGTAGGGGTGTGGCCTGCCCTGTTCCCATCTCTGGTCAGTAGGGGTGTGGCCTGCCCTGTTCCCTTCTCTGGTCAGTATGGTGTGGCCTGCCCTGTTCCCATCTCTGGTCAGTAGGGGTGTGGCCTGCCCTGTTCCCATCTCTGGTCAGTAGGGGTGTGGCCTGCCCTGTTCCCTTCTCTGGTCAGTATGGTGTGGCCTGCCCTGTTCCCATCTCTGGTCAGTAGGGTGTGGCCTGCCCTGTTCCCATCTCTGGTCAGTATGGTGTGGCCTGCCCTGTTCCCATCTCTGGTCAGTATGGTGTGGCCTGCCCTGTTCCCATCTCTGGTCAGTAGGGGTGTGGCCTGCCCTGTTCCCATCTCTGGTCAGTATGGTGTGGCCTGCCCTGTTCCCTTCTCTGGTCAGTAGGGGTGTGGCCTGCCCTGTTCCCATCTCTGGTCAGTAGGGGTGTGGCCTGCCCTGTTCCCATCTCTGGTCAGTAGGGGTGTGGCCTGCCCTGTTCCCATCTCTGGTCAGTAGGGGTGTGGCCTGCCCTGTTCCCTTCTCTGGTCAGTAGGGGTGTGGCCTGCCCTGTTCCCATCTCTGGTCAGTAGGGGTGTGGCCTGCCCTGTTCCCATCTCTGGTCAGTATGGTGTGGCCTGCCCTGTTCCCATCTCTGTTCAGTAGGGTGTGGCCTGCCCTGTTCCCATCTCTGGTCAGTAGGGGTGTGGCCTGCCCTGTTCCCTTCTCTGTTCAGTAGGGTGTGGCCTGCCCTGTTCCCATCTCTGGTCAGTAGGGTGTGGCCTGCCCTGTTCCCTTCTCTGGTCAGTATGGTGTGGCCTGCCCTGTTCCCATCTCTGGTCAGTAGGGGTGTGGCCTGCCCTGTTCCCATCTCTGGTCAGTAGGGGTGTGGCCTGCCCTGTTCCCTTCTCTGGTCAGTAGGGTGTGGCCTGCCCTGTTCCCATCTCTGGTCAGTAGGGTGTGGCCTGCCCTGTTCCCATCTCTGGTCAGTAGGGTGTGGCCTGCCCTGTTCCCTTCTCTGGTCAGTATGGTGTGGCCTGCCCTGTTCCCATCTCTGGTCAGTAGGGGTGTGGCCTGCCCTGTTCCCATCTCTGGTCAGTAGGGGTGTGGCCTGCCCTGTTCCCTTCTCTGGTCAGTAGGGTGTGGCCTGCCCTGTTCCCTTCTCTGGTCAGTATGGTGTGGCCTGCCCTGTTCCCATCTCTGGTCAGTATGGTGTGGCCTGCCCTGTTCCCATCTCTGGTCAGTAGGGGTGTGGCCTGCCCTGTTCCCTTCTCTGGTCAGTAGGGGTGTGGCCTGCCCTGTTTCCTTCTCTGGTCAGTAGGGTGTGGCCTGTTCCCTTCTCTGGTCAGTAGGGGTGTGGCCTGCCCTGTTCCCATCTCTGGTCAGTAGGGGTGTGGCCTGCCCTGTTCCCTTCTCTGGTCAGTAGGGGTGTGGCCTGCCCTGTTCCCATCTCTGGTCAGTAGGGGTGTGGCCTGCCCTGTTCCCATCTCTGGTCAGTATGGTGTGGCCTGCCCTGTTCCCATCTCTGTTCAGTAGGGTGTGGCCTGCCCTGTTCCCATCTCTGGTCAGTAGGGGTGTGGCCTGCCCTGTTCCCTTCTCTGGTCAGTAGGGTGTGGCCTGCCCTGTTCCCATCTCTGGTCAGTAGGGTGTGGCCTGCCCTGTTCCCTTCTCTGGTCAGTATGGTGTGGCCTGCCCTGTTCCCATCTCTGGTCAGTAGGGGTGTGGCCTGCCCTGTTCCCATCTCTGGTCAGTAGGGGTGTGGCCTGCCCTGTTCCCTTCTCTGGTCAGTAGGGTGTGGCCTGCCCTGTTCCCATCTCTGGTCAGTATGGTGTGGCCTGCCCTGTTCCCATCTCTGGTCAGTATGGTGTGGCCTGCCCTGTTCCCATCTCTGGTCAGTAGGGGTGTGGCCTGCCCTGTTCCCTTCTCTGGTCAGTAGGGGTGTGGCCTGCCCTGTTTCCTTCTCTGGTCAGTAGGGTGTGGCCTGTTCCCTTCTCTGGTCAGTAGGGTGTGGCCTGTTCCCTTCTCTGGTCAGTATGGTGTGGCCTGCCCTGTTCCCATCTCTGGTCAGTAGGGGTGTGGCCTGCCCTGTTCCCATCTCTGGTCAGTAGGGGTGTGGCCTGCCCTGTTCCCTTCTCTGGTCAGTAGGGGTGTGGCCTGCCCTGTTCCCTTCTCTGGTCAGTAGGGTGTGGCCTGTTTCCTTCTCTGGTCAGTAGGGTGTGGCCTGTTCCCTTCTCTGGTCAGTAGGGTGTGGCCTGTTCCCTTCTCTGGTCAGTAGGGTGTGGCCTGCCCTGTTCCCATCTCTGGTCAGTAGGGTGTGGCCTGCCCTGTTCCCATCTCTGGTCAGTAGGGGTGTGGCCTGCCCTGTTCCCTTCTCTGGTCAGTAGGGGTGTGGCCTGCCCTGTTCCCTTCTCTGGTCAGTAGGGTGTGGCCTGCCCTGTTCCCATCTCTGGTCAGTAGGGGTGTGGCCTGTTTTACATGCTGTTTGAATAAATGAAAGCATTGATTTACTATAGGTTTACCTTTTAAAGATGGGAGCACATAATGGGCACATAAAGGTTCTACCATGTGGCTGAATATGAATGTGCTCAATTATATTGGTCAGAGATGCACGTGAATATCACATGTGGTTTACTGGTTCATTAATTAACTGGAACAGCCTGCTTCAGGATTGGCATTTGGGCAAATCACCTGTGGAAGAATGGCCTCAGCTCCTGATAGAAAACAAATGAGAGAAAATAGACCACACAGTTCGAGCCTTTTGAACACTCCAATCCGTTATGGAGCCGATGTCAGAGATTGATTCAGGGAGGAGGACGTTGCTACATTGTAAACGTGGGGACTGCTCGTCACGTCCCGTAAAGGGTTAAATGGCTTTCTGTCCTCAGAGCGGTAGCGGTAGTCGGTGGGTAGATCTCGTAGCGCAGAGCTGGTAGACGACGACGACGTCTCGCTACAACCGACAATCACTCAACTTCTCCATTCACCCGGTAACAAACAATGGCGGAGCGACGGGCTAACCCTACACCGAACATGAGTGTGACAGCGCTCGATCTACCATTTGACGCGTGAGGAGAGAAGCAGCGCTACGGGGAGATGGAACAGCCGAACCCAGTAACGGAGAACCCCAGCAAGGCGATGGAGTACCTGACGGAACTCAGCAAGATCATAGACACCCAACAGGAGCTGTTGGAGATGCAGAGGGTTCGTATCGAGGACTTGGAACAACAAGTAACGGATTTATGTTCTGAGAACGCCTGTTTGAAAGACCAACGCAAAAGGAACCTGGCCACCTGCCGCCTCCAACAGTGCAACGGCCTCCCGGTGCTTACGTTAGGGCCCATCAAGGAGAATGTCATACAAGAGAAGAAGTGAGTTCTTCGTTTCCTTTCCAGTCATAGCACTGTATAGTTGTATGCGGATTTAGGCGGGGAAATAATGTAATTGGTAGTAAGGACCATTCTACCATGTTGGGAATAAAGTTTGTATCTAGAGAATATTTATGCATATAGGCTACACAACAAGACAGTCGCCGTTTTAGACATGGGAAAGTGTAGCGCCTAACTGTGTTATTTTCTCACAGGGCTGTGGGGAAATAAACCCCAGATGGAAACTCCGTCATAATCCGCTGCCGGGTCGGTTTGAATATAGCGAGACTATACCCCCATCCAATCCTTATTGGGGATTTGTGTGGATAGTTTCACATAGTATTTGTTAAGACAGTTTCACATTTTATAAATGGTGTGGATTTGGAAATACCGCTTTGCGTAATGACAGAAGGAACCCTGGCGCGCGCTAAACCCGGTTTCAGTTGACGAAGCAAATCTACTTTCCGAGGAAACATGAAAGAGCCTTCGGCCATATCGTCCATCTGTTAGATTATTGAATTATAATTCCTGTTGTTTTTTTAGATCCAATGCTCATGCATTCTTCCATCCATTGTTTGGGTAATGATGATGGGCATGTGGTCGTTGTAGTAAATGAATGCAGCGGTTTTCAAACTTCATGCCCAGGCAAACCAGAGACCCCCATTTATGTTAACAAAAAAAACAAGTAACGTCTGGTATTGTCAGGTGAATGATGATTGCAAGTAGAAGTAATTAAACATTTTAAAATGAATAGATTTGTAAAATTATTTTGACCTCCACAGTTCGTTGGAAGATGTGTAAACTCTGTTAGCTAGAATGGTGAAGGAAAGTTGGTTTTATAGTCACACATTCGGACATACAACATACATTTGTCAAAAGCCATTTACAAATGTAAAAAATCAATAACTAATTCAGTCTGTCACAGAATCATCAAACTAGTTATGATTTATTCTATAAATATCTACTAAACTTTTACAACCTTTGCTTTGAGTAAACATTCCAGTTCTGACTTGATAGAAATACATAACATCTATGGACTTGGTGTATGTAGGAGCAATTTATTTTCGTGAATAGAGTGGTGAACCAAATCAAATCAAATGTTATTAGTCACATGCGACGAATACAACAGATGTAGACCTTAGAGTGAAATGCTGACTTACGAGCCCCTAACCAGCAGTGCAGTTTAAAAAAATACGGATAAGAATAAGAGACCCAAGTTTAAAGAGCAGCAGTAAAAAGTAACAATATATACAGGGGAGTGCCGGTACACAGTCAATGTGTGGGGCACCAGTTAGTTGAGGACAAAGTGGAGTGTAGATATCACGAACAACTCAATTTGAGCAGTGTCTGTCTGTTTATAAGTTTGATCAATGGGTATAATGGTAAATCTGATCCCCAAGGTCCTCATAGGATCACTTGGATATATAGAGTTGGAGGTAAAGGAAACAATATGAAACTAGGACATTAAAACACTTGCAAAATTATTTCATCCACATCCATTCACATAGAAGGGTATTTATACTTTAAAATAAATTTTAAGACCACTGTCTTTCTGTATGTTTTAAAAGGTTTGCAAATAGTTCTTTCTGCAAGGAATGTGAATTGAAAGGGATATGGTAATTCCTATGTAGGTGACGTAGTTTCTCCACTGGTATAATGTGTGGTTGTTGCACACCTCCCTGCTGAATTATGTACAACTGATGTGGGCCAGTTTATATATTTTTTTCATGATCTTTGTGAATAACCAAATTTTCACATAGGCTTTGTGTTAGCAGTTTAAGAGAAAGAGAGCAAATAGCATAGGGACAGCCTGGTTGAAGTCCTAGTTTTTAATGGTTAGTACCAGTAGATTGTGGCGGCAGGTAGCCTAGTGGTTAGAACATTGGGCCAGTAACCGAAAGGTTGCTGGATTGAATCCCCGAGCTGATAAGGTAAACATCTGTCGTTCTGCCCCTGAACAAGGCTAACCCACTGTTCCCTGGTAGGCCGTCATTGTAAATAAGAATTTGTTCTTATTAACTGACTTGCCTAGTTAAATCAATAAAAAAGTTAATTGCAGAGGGGTTCACGTACAGTTCAGAGGCAAATCATAATGTATACATTTAGCCCAAAAATAAAACATGTCCACTTCTTATATTAGTGCTTTTTATGTTATCCACACTGGTATCTTTCAATACCCATGCTAATATGTACACTATCGTTCAACAGTTTGGGGTCACTTAGAAATGTTCTTGTTTTTGAAAGATATATATTTTTTGTCCATTTAAAATAACATCAAATTGATCAGAAATATAGTGTAGACATTGTTAATGTTGTAAATGACTATTGTAGCTGGAAACGGCAGATTTTTTTATGGAATATCTACATAGGCGTACAGAGGTCCATTATCCACTCCTGTGTTCCAATGGCACTTTGTGTTAGCTAATCCAAGTTTAGCATTTTAAAAGACTAATTGATCATTAGAAAACCCTTTTGCAATTGTTAGCACGTCTGGAAACTGTTGTCCTGATTTAAAGAAGCAATAAAACTGGCCTTCTTTAGAGTATCTGGAGCATCAGCATTTGTGGGTTCGATTTACAGGCTCAAAATGGCCAGAATCAAAGACCTTTCTTCTGAAACTCGTCAGTCTATTCTTGTTCTGAGAAATGAAGGCTATTCCATGCGAGAAATTGCCAAGAAACTGAAGATCTTGTACAACACTGTGTACTACTCCCTTCACAGAACAGCGCAAACTGGCTCTAACCAGAATAGAAAGAGGAGTGGGAGGCCCCGTTCCACAACTGAGTAAGAGGACAAGTATATTTGAGTGTCTAGTTTGAGTTCTCAACTGTCCACAACTGGCAGCTTCATTAAATGGTACCCGCAAAACACCAGTCTCAACGTCAACAGTGAAGAGGCGACTCCGGGATGCTGGCCCACTAGGCAGAGTTCCTCTGTCCAGTCTCAACGTCAACAGTGAAGAGGCGACTCCGGGATGCCGGCCTTCTAGACAGAGTTCCTCTGTCCAGTCTCAACGTCAACAGCGAAGAGGCGACTCCGGGATGCTGGTATTCTAGGCAGAGTTGCAAAGAAAAAGCCATATCTCTGTCCAGTGTCTGTGTTCTTTTGCCCATCTTAATATTTTCTTTTTATTGGCCAGTCTCAGATATGGCTTTTTCTTTGCAATAATGTCTACACTGTATTTCTGATAAATTTTATGTTATTTTAATGCACAAAAAAATGTGCTGATCCTCTTGGTTATCTTGATCCATCCACCTGTGTTTTTTGTTAGTCAGACCTAACCCCTACATTCCGTAGTTTTCTGTAATCTAATTTAATATGATTGAAGATGCAGAATTTTATGCCAGGCCCCTTCTAATAGGGTATAACAGACTCGTTAGAACTTTGACCACACCCCCTCTAGACGGACTACATGCCCTCTATCAAATCAAACTGGCATTTTTACTCAAAACAAAGGTTTTAAAGTATGCCATTTTATAGAATAAACCATATGTAGTTTGATGTTTCTGAGACAAACAGTGAATTAGTTATTGATTTATACAGCTTTAAATAGCATTTTAAAGATTTTATGTAACTTTTTGGCATTGAGCTGAGTTCATTTTCCAGTTTGAAGTTCATTTCCTGCAATGCTACCCAGTTTGGCATTGAGCTGAGAAACAATTTTGCAGTTTAAAAGCTAATTTCCTAGGCATGAATCAATGGGCATGTGCCCTGAATCTCGGTTATTGGATTCTCCCTGACTGTCTAGCTTTCTATTTGATTCTCCCTGACTGTCTAGCTTTCTATTTGATTCTCCCTGACTGTCTGGCTTTCTATTTGATTCTCCCTGACTGTCTGGCTTTCTATTTGATTCTCCCTGACTGTCTAGCTTTCTATTTGATTCTCCCTGACTGTCTGGCTTTCTATTTGATTCTCCCTGACTGTCTGGCTTTCTATTTGATTCTCCCTGACTGTCTGGCTTTCTATTTGATTCTCCCTGACTGTCTGGCTTTCTATTTGATTCTCCCTGACTGTCTGGCTTTCTATTTGATTCTCCCTGACTGTCTGGCTTTCTATTTGATTCTCCCTGACTGTCTGGCTTTCTATTTGATTCTCCCTGACTGTCTGGCTTTCTATTTGATTCTCTCTGACTGTCTGGCTTTCTATTTGATTCTCTCTGACTGTCTGGCTTTCTATTTGATTCTCTCTGACTGTCTGGCTTTCTATTTGATTCTCTCTGACTGTCTGGCTTTCTATTTGATTCTCTCTGACTGTCTGGCTTTCTATTTGATTCTCTCTGACTGTCTGGCTTTCTATTTGATTGTTAGTTTTCAAAGATGGTGTTATTTAAATGTGTATCTCGTTCTATCTGCTTTTGGTCGTTTTAAGTTGTCACTGAAACTACTTAGACAGCTGATGAACAGTTTTCTATACAGGAAAAAAACTGTAATTAGCACCAATGACTAATTTCCTCCATATTAAAGGAATAGTTTGAGATGTTGGCACTGAAGCCATTTATCTACTTCCCTAGAGTCAGATGAACAGGAACAGCTAGCAAGCTAACTATTCCTGTAGACTTCCAGTCATTGCGCTAATGCTAGTTAGCATTGGCTCATGAAACTACCTCTTAACTTCCTTCATACTGGATGAGGAGACATACAAATGGTAAGCATTATGGTATGCTGTTGCAGCTAGCTATATTCATAATAATTATTTTTCACCCTCAACATTCCGGACCCCCTGCAGTACCTCGTGAACTTAGGTGCATTAATTCAGGGGTTTTCTAGTGGTCCGCCTACCCCAGTTTTAAAACCCCCTGAATGAATGCACCCAGGCTGTATCGCATCCGGCCGTGATTGGGAGGCCATAGGGCGGCGCACAATTGGCCCAGCATCGTCCGAGTTTGGCCGGTGTAGGCCGTCTTTGTAAATAAGAATTTGTTCTTAACTGACTTGCCTTGTTAAATAAAGGATGAATAATACAAATAAACATCAGATCATGACACAACCAGATCAGAAATGGTCCTCCATAAACTTAGAGATGGTTTATAACCGTATTCCAGCTATTAAACTGTATTACCCGAGGGCCAGGGTTCTGGTCTAGAAGCACGGTTTTCACTGCTCCTGCAGTTTTGCTTCGGTAACGCAGATTAAGTAACCACTGGTCAATAAATATATTTTCACGACGGGCATAAATAGAAGTCAGATTTGAAAACTCCTAATAAAACACTTTATTCATCACCTTTTGTGCACAAAACATCCATTGAATTATTCAAATAGTTGATGAGGCAAATTATATATATATTTTTTTTGCACTCACAGCCAAAGATATTACAATTTTATATTCATCCACTGTCTGAAGTGTTTTTGTATGACGTGATAACGTCGTGACTGCTAGTGCACATGTGATGTTGGTGTGTATAAACCGGCTGCAACACGGATATAGACGGTCCATGACTCGGCCAACGGGAGTAGATTACCTTGAAAACAACGGTCGGACATCTTGCACACAATCTCTATATTACCCTGGTCCTCTGTGTAATAACTGTAGTTCCTGAACCCTGTTCACAAATCACTTGGTTAGATGGCAAAGCTCAGCATTAGACCTGCTAAATGTGAATACATTTAATCTGTTTTGATTTAGTTGGAAGTTGTTAATAGTGCATAGAATGCCAAACGGATGTCGTTCTACTACCGGACATGCAATGCCAACCGGATGTCGTTCTACTACCGGACATGTAATGCCAACCGGATGCCGTTCTACTACCGGACATGCAATGCCAACCGGATGTCGTTCTACTGCCGGACATGCAATGCCAACCGGATGTCGTTCTACTGCCGGACATGCAATGCCAACCGGATGTCGTTCTACTACCGGACATGCAATGCCAACCGGATGTCGTTCTACTACCGGACATGCAATGCCAACCGGATGTCGTTCTACTACCGGACATGCAATGCCAACCGGATGTCGTTCTACTACCGGACATGCAATGCCAACCGGATGTCCTTCTACTGCCGGACGTGCAATGCCAACCGGATGTCGTTCTACTACCGGACGTGCAATGCCAACCGGATGTCGTTCTACTGCCGGACATGCAATGCCAACCGGATGTCGTTCTACTACCGGACATGCAATGCCAACCGGATGTCGTTCTACTACCGGACATGCAATGCCAACCGGATGTCGTTCTACTACCGGACATGCAATGCCAACCGGATGTCGTTCTACTACCGGACGTGCAATGCCAACCGGATGTCGTTCTACTACCGGACATGCAATGCCAACCGGATGTCGTTCTACTACCGGACGTGCAATGCCAACCGGATGTCGTTCTACTACCGGACGTGCAATGCCAACCGGATGTCGTTCTACTGCCGGACATGCAATGCCAACCGGATGTCATTCTATTGCCGGACATGCAATGCCAACCGGATGTCGTTCTATTGCCGGACATGCAATGCCAACCGGATGTCGTTCTACTGCCGGACATGCAATGCCAACCGGATGTCGTTCTACTACCGGACATGCAATGCCAACCGGATGTCGTTCTACTGCCGGACATGCAATGCCAACCGGATGTCGTTCTACTGCCGGACATGCAATGCCAACCGGATGTCGTTCTACTGCCGGACATGCAATGCCAACCGGATGTCGTTCTACTGCCGGACATGCAATGCCAACCGGATGTCGTTCTACTGCCGGACATGCAATGCCAACCGGATGTTGTTCTACTGCCGGACATGCAATGCCAACCGGATGTCGTTCTACTGCCGGACATGCAATGCCAACCGGATGTCGTTCTACTACCGGACATGCAATGCCAACCGGATGTCGTTCTACTACCGGGCATGCAATGCCAACCGGATGTCGTTCTACTACCGGACATGCAATGCCAACCGGATGTCGTTCTACTACCGGACATGCAATGCCAACCGGATGTCGTTCTACTGCCGGACATGCAATGCCAACCGGATGTCGTTCTACTGCCGGACATGCAATGCCAACCGGATGTTGCTCTAATACCCAACGTTAGTTATCCTCTGATTGTATTAGGCTGGGTTCATAGCATTGGTTGTTTCCCAAATGGCACCCTAGTCCCTATATAGTCCCATAGAGCTCTGGCACCCTAGTCCCTATATAGTCCCATAGAGCTCTGACACCCTAGTCCCTATATAGTCCCATAGAGCTCTGGCACCCTAGTCCCTATATAGTCCCATAGAGCTCTGACACCCTAGTCCCTATATAGTCCCATAGAGCTCTGGCACCCTAGTCCCTATATAGTCCCATAGAGCTCTGGCACCCTAGTCCCTATATAGTCCCATAGAGCTCTGGCACCCTAGTCCCTATATAGTCCCATAGAGCTCTGGCACCCTAGTCCCTATATAGTCCCATAGAGCTCTGGCACCCTAGTCCCTATATAGTCCCATAGAGCTCTGGTCTAAAGTAGTGCCCTACATAGGGAATAGGCTGCCATTTGGGATGTATCAATTGCGTTGGTGGATAAATGCTTTTTAAGGAGATTAAATGCGGAGATAAAGTATTAATCTGGGATAGTTTTGGAAGGCATGCAGGGTCCTATCATCCAGTATTTCTAGGCATCATTTAGTTGAGAGGTAAAACATACAGAGCCTTCAGACAGTATTCAGACCCCTGGACTTATTCATCATTTAGTTGTTACAGCCTGAATTCAAAATGGGTTCAATTTCTCACCCATCTACACACAATACCCCTTCATGACAGTATAAACACGGTTTCAGAACATTTGCACATTTTGTGAAAATGAAATACAGATGTCTAACTTACACCACTGCGTCAATACAGGTTAGAATCACCTTTGGCAGTGATTACAGCTGTGAGTCTTTCTGGGAAAGTCTCTAAGAGCTTTGGACACCTGGATTGTACAATATTTGCCCTTTTTTATTCTTTAAACTCTTCAAGTTCTGTCAAATTGGTTGTTGATCATTGCTAGACAATCATAAATAATAAAAAAATAAACATCAGATCATGACATAACCAGATCAGAAATGGTCCTCCATAAACTTAGAGATGGTTTATAACCTTATTCCAGCTATTAAACTGTATTACCCGAGGGCCAGGGTTCTGGTCTAGAAGCACGGTTATCACTGCTCCTGCAGTTTTGCTTCAGTAACGCAGTTTAAGTAACCACTGGTCAATAAATATATTTTCCATGACGGCCACATATAGAAGTCAGGTTTTGCCATAGATTTTCAATTTGATTTAAGTCAAAACTGTAACTCGGCCACTCCGGAGCATTCAATGTCATCTTGGTAAGCAACTTGTGTATATTTGGCCTTATGTTTTAGGTTATTGTCCTAGTGACGAGTGACTTCATCTCCCATTATCTGGTGGAAAGCAGACAACCAGGTTTTCCTCTCGGATTTTGCCTGTGCTTCTCTCTTCCATTTCTTTTTATCCTAAAAAACTCCCTAGCCCTTGCCGATGACAAGCATACCCATAACATGATGCAGCCACCACTATGCTTGAAGATATGTAGTGGTACTCAGTAATGTGATGTATTGGAATAGCCCCAAACACGACACAGTACAAAAAGTTAATTGCTTTGCGACAATTTTATTCTATACAGGCTTCCTTCTCACTCTGTCAATTAGGTTATTATTGTGGAGTACCTAGACTGACCAAAAATATAAATGCAACAATTTGAAAGATTTTACTGAGTTATAGTTCATATAAGGAATCAGTCAATTTGAATAAATTCATTAGGCCATAATCTATGGATTTCACATTACTGGGAATACAGATATGCATCTGTTTGTCACAGATACCTTTAAAAAAATGTATAGGGGCGTGGATCAGAAAACCAGTCGGTATCTGGTGTGACCACCATTTTCCTCGTGCAGCGCGGCACATCTCCTTCACAAACTGTAGAGTATAAGGCACAAGGCGAGACCCAGATGCAGACATGGTAGACAGATGGTTTGAGTCTTTGATATTTATTACATTCAAAAGGGGTAGGCAAGCGAAGAGTCGTGGACAGGCAAAAGGTCAAAACCAGTTCAGAGTCCAGGAGGTACAGTGTGGCAGGCAGGCTCGAGGTCAGGGCAGGCAGGTACAGAGTCCAGAAAACAGGCAAGGGTCAAAACCGAGAGGACTAGTAAAAGAGAGTAGAAAAAGGCAGGAGCTGGTTGACTTGGAACATACAAGATGAACTGGCACAGAGAGACAGGAAACACAGGGAAATATACACCAGGGACAACAAGCGACACCTGGAGGGGGTGGAGACAATAACAAGGTGAAACTGATCAGGGTGTGACAGTAGAGTTGATCAGGCTGTTGATTATGGCCTGTGGAATGTTGTACCACTCATCTTCAATGGTTGTGTGAAGTTGCTGGATATTGGTGATAACTGTGCCATTTTTAGCTTCCAGGAATTGTGTGCAGATCCTTGTGACATGGGGCCGTGCAGTATCATGCTGAAACATGTTATGTCGGGAAGTGAATACCACGACAATGGGCCTCAGGATCTCATCACTGTATCTCTGTGCATTCGGGCCTCCCGAGTAGCGCAGCAGTCTAAGGCACTGCATCGAAGTGCTTGAGGCATCACTACAGACCCTGGGTTCTATCCCAGGCTGTGTCGCAGCTGGCCGCAACCGGGAGACCCATGAGGCGGCGAACAATTGGCCCAGCGTCGTCCGAGTTAGGAGAGGGTTTGGCCGGCCGGGATGTTCTTGTCCCATCGCGCTCTAGCGACTCCTTGTGGAGGGCCGGGTGCATTCATGCTAACTTGGGTCACCAGTTGGACGGTGTTTCCTATGACACATTGGTGCGGCTGGCTTCCAGGTTAAGCGAGCTGTGTCAAGAAGCAGTGTGGTTTGGAGGACGCATTGCTCTCGATCTTCGCCTCTCCCGAGTCTGTATGGGAGTTGCAGCGATGGGACAAGACTGTAACTACCAATTTGGATCTCACAAAATTGGGGAGAAAAAGGGGTAAAAAGTCCCCCCCCCCCAAAAAAAATATCTCTGTTCAAATTGCCATTGATAAAATGTAATTGTGTTCATTGATAAAATGCAATTGTGTTCATTGTCTGTAGATTATGCCTGACCATACCATAACCCCACTGCCACCATGAGGCACTCTGTTCACAACGTTGACATCCGCAAACCACTCGCCCACACAATGCTAATCATGTGGTCTGTTCTCGAAAACGACGTTGGCTTATGGTAAAGAAATCAACATCAAATTCTCTGGCAACAGCTATGGTGCACATTCCTGATGTGGCATTGCGTTTTGTGACAAAATTGTGCATTTCAGTGGCCTTTTATCCCACACCTCTCTGATTCAGAGGGGTTAAATGCGGAAGACACATTTCAGTTGAATACATTCAGTTGTACAACTGACTACATATCTCCCTTTCCCTTTTATTGTCCCCAGCACAAGGTGCACCTGTGTAATGATCATGCTGTTTAATCAGCTTATTGATATGCCACACCTGTCAGGTGGATGGATAATATTGGCAAAGGACAAATGCTAACTAACAGGGATGTAAACAAATTAGTGTACAAAATTGGAGAGAAATAAGCTTGTTGTGCATATGCGTATTTCTGTGATCTTTTTATTTTAGCTCATGAAACATGGGACTGACACTTTACATGTTTATATTTTCAGTGTACAATGTTGTTGCTCCATCGTCAGTTTTCTCTTATCACAGCCATTAAACTCTGTAACTGTTTTAAAGTTACCATTGGCCTAATGGTGAAATCCCTGAGCTGTTTCCTTACTCTCCGGCAACTGGGTGTATTGATACACAACTGGGTGTATTGATACGCCATCTAAAGTGTAATTAATAACTTCACAATGCTCAAAGAGACATTGAATGTCTTACTTTTACATTTGTACCCATCTACCAATAGGTGCTCTTCTTTGCGAGGCATTGGAATACCTCCCTGGTCTTTGTGGTTGAATCGGTGTTTGAAATTCACTGCACGACTGAGGGACATTACAGATAATTGTATGTGTGAGGTACAGAGATGAGGTTGTCATTCATAAATCATGTTAAAGACTATTATTACACACAGAGTGAGTCCATGAAACTTATTATGTGACTGGTTAAGCACATTTTTACTCCTGAACTTATTCAGACTTTTCATAACAAAGGGGTTGAATACTTATTGACTCAAGACATTTAATCATTACATTTTTTTATTAATTTGTAAAAATGTCAAACATAATTCCACTTTGACATTGTGTGTGTGTGTGTTGGCCAGTGACAAAAAAAAATCTACAATTGAATCAATTTTAAATCCGTGAAGGGTTGTGAATACTTTCTGAAGACACTGTATGTTTGACCTGTATCTTATATATTGTTCAGTCTTTCTAGGTGTTGTTGACGTTCTGTATATCTACGTTGTTTACCTGGTCGTTGAGGGGTAATATTAGACTGCTCCACTCAGGGTAACAGATCTCAGATCAGTATGTTGTTTACCTGGTCGTTGAGGGGTAATATTAGACTGCTCCACTCAGGGTAACAGATCTCAGATCAGTATGTTGTTTACCTGGTCGTTGAGGGGTAATATTAGACTGCTCCACTCAGGGTAACAGATCTCAGATCAGTATGTTGTTTACCTGGTCGTTGAGGGGTAATATTAGACTGCTCCACTCAGGGTAACAGATCTCAGATCAGTATGTTGTTTACCTGGTCGTTGAGGGGTAATATTAGACTGCTCCACTCAGGGTAACAGATCTCAGATCAGTATGTTGTTTACCTGGTCGTTGAGGGGGAATATTAGACTGCTCCACTCAGGGTAACAGATCTCAGATCAGTATGTTGTTTACCTGGTCGTTGAGGGGGAATATTAGACTGCTCCACTCAGGGTAACAGATCTCAGATCAGTATGCAGAACTCTACAGAGATAATGGACTCCACCCAAACCATCTAGGAGCCTGGACCTTCTCTTCACATTTCAAGGCCGCGTTAAGATATTGACTCAGACGGACCAAGCTCCTCTCAGGTAATCCCTCCCATCCTCTAAACGTTATTGTCGTACTGTTGTCTATACTGCCAGGGGTGTTGTCAGTTGTAATCTTCTACCCATTCGTTTGAACTCCACTCTTAGATCTGCTATTGTTAGCTCAAAAGAGAAAGCCTCGGGTCTGCTCACCCAATACTATTAGTTCAAATTTGAATTCCATAAACTTGAATACCCCATCGGTTTTCAAATCGCATTGAGGGCTTGGGCTGTTGCACGATGGCAACCAAAGCTCATGTAAGTCAGTTTATAACATTCCAGCACTGTTTACTCTGGGTTTCCCATATTGACATCGGCATCACCCTCAGGCCCTATGGTGCTAAGCTTGAAAAAGGCCTTCCAATTTCTACTCCTTCCTCTTTTACTAATAGTGATAGACCAAATGGTGCAGTTCTATGCAATCTTATAGAGATACCAGCTATATCAATATCAACCATCAGACAGGGCCTGCAACCGCTTATTGAACGTAGCTTGTTTGAGTTGTAGATGCCATGTGACTCACCATGTGATTTCGTAAAGGACTTGATTCATCTGAACATTAGGAGCTTACCCCCTAAACTGGATTACATCAAGGTCTGGGCTACGCAGACAAATCTGGTATTGACTGAAACTTGGATCTCAGGGGACATTCTGGACTCCGATATTTAATATTGAGGGTTATAATGTGTTCAAAGCTGACAGACAGGGTAGTGGAGTGGCCATTTTTATAAAAATGATGTCTCTTTACTGAAATCCACAAATTTGAGCTGCTATCTTTAAGCATTTGTCTGGGGAGCAATGTTTCCATAACTGTTAGAGGGGTCTACCGTCGTCCCTTCGGCTAACTCAAGGAATTAACTCGTTTTTCTTTTACTAAATCAGAAGTTATTATCCTGGGTGACCTACATTATGATTGTCTGAAGCCTATGTTTCCCACTCGAAAAAAGGTGTAATGATCTAACCCTAACCCAGCTGGTGACTAAGCAAATCAAATGTATTTATATAGCCCTTCTTACATCAGCTGATATCTCAAAGTGCTGTCCAGAAACCCAGCCTAAAAAAAGCCTACACGGCCCAACTCTAGAGATCCTTCAAAGTAACCTCTGATCTTATTTTAACGAACACAGCACAGAAATGTTTCTACTGATGTCTTATTTATTGTTATTTTGTTGTCACATTAGTGACCATTGCCCAGTTGTTTGTGTAAGAGATGTGAGAAAACAAACGCCTTATCCTTGTGTTGTCACTAAGAGGACCTTTAAACTTCAGTGAACAGGGTCTTGTTTACATGATCTTTATTTTAGTGCTCTTGATTGTATTTCAGCTGATTTAGCGTTCAGCCTCTTTGCAGACGTCGTCAATACTATTGTGGATAATCATGCTCCCTTCAAAAAACTAAGGGTTAAAGGTAGATTGAATGTCTGGTACACTCAGGAATTATCAGAAGTCATTCATAAAAGAGATGATGCTTGGGTCAAGGCCAGGAACACAGGCTTAGGCCCAGACTGGCAAGCTTTTAAGCAACTGAGGAATCATTGATTTAAAAAGCAAATGCTTTCCTCACCATCTTAAATAAGTATGCCCCATTCAAAAAAAAAATTGAACTAAGAACAGATATAACCCTTGGTTCAATCCAGACTTGACTGCCCTTGACCAGCACAAAAACATCCTGTGGCGTACTGCATTAGCATCGAATAGCCCCCGTGATATGCAACTTTTCAGGGAAGTTAGGAACCAATATGCAAAGGCTAGCTTTTTCAAACAGAAATGTGCATCCTGTAGCACAAACTCCAAAAAGTTCTGGGACACTGTAAAGTCCATGGAGAGTAAGAGCACCTCCTCCCAGCTACCCACTGCACTGAGGCTAGGAAACACTGTCACCACCAATAAATCTACGATAATCGAAGATTTCAATAAGCATTTTTCTACGGCTAGCCATTCTTTCCACCTGGCTACCCCTACCCCGGTCAACAGCTCTGCACCCCCCACAGCAACTTGCCCAAGCCTCCACCATTTCTTCTCCTTCACCCATATCCAGATAGCTGATGTTCTGAAAGAGCTGCAAAGTCTGGACCCCTACAAATCAGCTGTGCTAGACAATCTGGACCCTCTCTTTCTAAAATTATCTGCCGCAATTGTTGCAACCCCTATTACTTGCCTGTTCAACCTCTCTTGCGTATCGTCTGAGATCCCTAAAGATTGGAAAGCTGCCTCGGTCATCCCCCTCTTCAAAGGGGGAGACACTCTAGACCCAAACTGCTACAGACCTATATCTATCCTACCCTGCCTTTCTAAAGTCTTCGAAAGCCAAGTTAACAAACAGATCACCGACCATTTTGAATCCCACCTTACCTTCTCCGCTATGCAATCTGGTTTCCGAGCTGGTCATGGGTGCACCTCAGCCACGCTCAAGGTCCTAAACGATATCATAACCACCATCGATAAAAGACA
Organism: Salvelinus namaycush; assembly: GCF_016432855.1. Lineage (NCBI taxonomy): Eukaryota > Metazoa > Chordata > Actinopteri > Salmoniformes > Salmonidae > Salvelinus > Salvelinus namaycush. The sequence continues at coordinate 297,475 of NW_024058164.1, forward strand.
ATACTTTGCAGCCGTCTTCATCGACCTGGCCAAGGCTTTCGACTCTGTCAATCACCGCATTCTTATCGGCAGACTCAACAGCCTTCGTTTCTCAAATAACTGCCTCGCCTGGTTCACTAACTACTTCTCAAATAGAGCTCAGTGTGTCAAATCGGAGGGCCTGTTGTCCGGACCTCTGGCACTCTCTATGGGGGTGCCACAGGGTTCAATCCTCGGGACGACTCTTTTCTCTGTATACATCAATGATGTCGCTCTTGCTGCGGGTGATTCCCTGATCCACCTCTACTCAGACGACACCATTCTGTATACATCTGGTCCTTCTTTGGACACTGTACTAACAAACCTCCGAACGAGTTTCAACGCCATACAACACTCCTTCCGTGGCCTCCAACTGCTCTTAAATGCAAGTAAAACTAAATGCATGCTCTTCAACCGGTCGCTGCCTGTACCTGCCTGCCCGTCTAGCGTCACTACTCTGGACAGTTCTGACTTAGAATATGTGGACAACTACAAATACCTAGGTGTCTGGTTAGACTGTAAACTCTCCTCTTGCTCCTTTGCGCACAAGTATCTCTACTTGCAAATTCATCTTCTGCACGTCTATCACCCCAGTGTTAATGCTAAATTGTAATTATTTCGGCACTATGGCCTATTTATTGCCTTACCTCCCTAATCTTACTACATTTGCACACACTGTATATAGATTTTTATATTGTGTTATTGACTGGGTTAGTGTTTATCCCATGTGTAACTCTGTATTGTTGTTTGTGTCACACTTCTTTGCTTTATCTTGGCCAGGTCGCAGTTGTAAATGAGAACTTGTTCTCAACTGGCCTACCTGGTTAAATAAAGGTGTTCTCAACTGGCCTACCTGGTTAAATAAAGGTGTTCTCAACTGGCCTACCTGGTTAAATAAAGGTGTTCTCAACTGGCCTACCTGGTTAAATAAAGGTGTTCTCAACTGGCCTACCTGGTTAAATAAAGGTGTTCTCAACTGGCCTACCTGGTTAAATAAAGGTGTTCTCAACTAGCCTACCTGGTTAAATAAAGGTGTTCTCAACTGGCCTACCTGGTTAAATAAAGGTGTTCTCAACTGGCCTACCTGGTTAAATAAAGGTGTTATCAACTGGCCTACCTGGTTAAATAAAGGTGTTCTCAACTGGCCTACCTGGTTAAATAAAGGTGTTCTCAACTGGCCTACCTGGTTAAATAAAGGTGTTCTCAACTGGCCTACCTGGTTAAATAAAGGTGTTCTCAACTGGCCTACCTGGTTAAATAAAGGTGTTCTCAACTGGCCTACCTGGTTAAATAAAGGTGTTCTCAACTGGCCTACCTGGTTAAATAAAGGTGTTCTCAACTGGCCTACCTAGTTAAATAAAGGTGTTATCAACTGGCCTACCTGGTTAAATAAAGGTGTTCTCAACTGGCCTACCTGGTTAAATAAAGGTGTTCTCAACTGGCCTACCTGGTTAAATAAAGGTGTTATCAACTGGCCTACCTGGTTAAATAAAGGTGTTCTCAACTGGCCTACCTGGTTAAATAAAGGTGTTCTCAACTGGCCTACCTGGTTAAATCAAGGTGTTCTCAACTGGCCTACCTGGTTAAATAAAGGTGTTCTCAACTAGCCTACCTGGTTAAATAAAGGTGTTCTCAACTGGCCTACCTGGTTAAATAAAGGTGTTCTCAACTGGCCTACCTAGTTAAATAAAGGTGTTATCAACTGGCCTACCTGGTTAAATAAAGGTGTTCTCAACTGGCCTACCTGGTTAAATAAAGGTGTTATCAACTGGCCTACCTGGTTAAATAAAGGTGTTCTCAACTGGCCTACCTGGTTAAATAAAGGTGAAATAATAAACATTGTGTAAGACAAATCAGAAAGGCCTGAATCTGATTTATGTAACTGCTTGTAATGGAAACCCGGCTAAATTCTGGAAAACTGTCAAATCCCTGAAGGGTTCTACTTCCTACTATCTGCAACAACAAATTAATTCAAACACTGGCCTCATTATGGGAAAAAATGCCATCGTTGATGAGTTTATTTACCATTTTATTTATCTCTTTGAAAGAACTAATTCTATTTACAATGAAACTGGGCTGGATGCTGACAGGGGAAAACTTGATGAATGATGAAAGTACAGCTATTTACAGAGAAAGAGGTCCTGGATGCTTTGCTAGCAGTAGACAACAAGACATCCAGAGGGGTTGGCCAATTGGATCCTGGTCTACTTAAGTGTGCAGTGCCCATCATTGTTGGCTCAAAAACCCACCATTTTTTATTTATTTAACTTTATCAGTAAATATTTCAAAAGTATGGAAAGCAGCTCTTGTGCTGCCTCTCTATAAGAGTGGGATAGTAGTGATGTTAATAACTATCACCCCATTTCAGGGCTTTCTTTTCTAGTTAAGATTCTTGGTAAATGTACAACTTTGTTCTTTTTTTTGTCTGAGATGTATGTTGAATGTTCAACAATCGGGGTTTCGGCCTGGGCATCCAATCGGGGTTTCGGCCTGGGCATCCAATCGGGGTTTCGGCCTGGGCATCCAATCGGGGTTTCGGCCTGGGCATCCAATCGGGGTTTCGGCCTGGGCATCCAATCGGGGTTTCGGCCTGGGCATCCAATCGGGGTTTCGGCCTGGGCATCCAATCGGGGTTTCGGCCTGGGCATCCAATCGGGGTTTCGGCCTGGGCATCCAATCGGGGTTTCGGCCTGGGCATCCAATCGGGGTTTCAGCCTGGGCATCCAATCAGGGTTTCGGCCTGGGCATCCAATCGGGGTTTCGGCCTGGGCATAGCACTATTAGAGCAACCACTTTAGTGGTTAATGATCTTGGCAATGCTTTAGACACTAAAATGAAATGTGCTGCTTTGTTTGTGGGCCTTTCAAAGGTTTTTGATACTGTTGATCATGCTATTTTATTTTAATAAGTTGTCCTTGATAAGCCTGAGGAGGCCCTTGATTTCATGATAATCTTAGTGACAGAACTCAGGCCATTGTGATTGGTGGGGTTAAGTCGGAATGTCTTGACATACATAAAGGTAGATTTTGGGACATGTTCTCTTCACTATTTATGTAAACACATTGGTCAATCTGTTAAATAGTAAACTTCATCTATATGTGGATGATACTATTACGTATGCTATTGCCCTGACTGTTGATCTGACTGTTGATCTGGCTGTTGCCCTGGCTGTTGCCCTGGCTGTTGCCCTGGCTGTAGCCCTGGCTGTTGATCTGGCTGTTGCCCTGGCTGTTGCCCTGGCTGTTGCCCTGGCTGTTGATCTGGCTGTTGATCTGGCTGTTGCCCTGGCTGTTGCCCTGGCTGTTGATCTGGCTGTTGCCCTGATTATTGAGCTGGCTGTGTCAAAACTACAGTCACATTTTATAGCTATGCAGGAATCCCTTGCTGATTTAATAATTGTGCTTAATATCGAAATACAGTACCAGTCAAGTTTGGACACACCTACTCATTCAAGGGTTTTTATTTTCTTTTTACAATTTTCTACATTGTAGAATAATAGTGAAGACATCAAAACTATGAAATAACACATATGGAATCATGTAGTAACCAAAAGTGTTTGAGATTCTTTAAACAGTGACTAGGGTGGGTACTCTAGTTTCTTTCTTTCTATGTTAGTGTGGTTCCCAATCAGAGGCAGCTGTCTATCGTTGTCTCTGATTGGGGATCATATATAAGTGGTCAATTTCCGTTTGGTTTTTGTGGGATGTTTAGTGTTTTTTTCCTGACAGAACTGTGCGCTTTCCTTTTCACCTTTTTGTCATTTTGTTTGAGTTTTTTTTTTTTTTACATTAAATCATGAACACTTTCCACGCTGCGCTTTGGTCTCATTCCGACGACAGCCGTTACAAAAGTAGCCACCCTTTTCCTTGATGACAGCTTGGCTCACTCTTGGCATTCTCTCAACCAGCTTCATCAGGTAGTCACCTGGAATGCATTTCAATTAACAGGTGTGCCTTGTTTAAAGTTATTTTGTGAAAAAATTCCCTGTCTTAAATCAGTTAGGATCACCACTTTAATTTAATAGTAAAGAGAATGATTTATTTCAGCTTTTATTTCTTTCATCACATTCCCAGTGGGTCAGAAGTTTACATACACTCAATTAGTATTTGGTAGCATTGCCTTTAAATTGTTTAACTTGGGTCAAACATGTCGGGTAGCCTTCCACAAGCTTCCCACAATAAGTTGTGTGCATTTTGGCCCATTCCTCCTGACAGAGCTGGTGTAACTGAGTCAGGTTTGTAGGCCTCCTCGCTCACACACACTTATTCATTTCTGCCCACAAATTTTCTATGGGATTGAGGTCAGGGCTTTGTGATGGCCACTCCAATACCTTGACTTTGTTGTCCTTAAGCCATTTTGCCAACATTTTGGAAGTATGCTTGTGGTCATTGTCCATTTGGAAGACCCATTTGCGACCAAGCTTTAACTTCCTGACTGATGTCTTGAGATGTTGCTTCAATATATCCACATAATTTTCCTCCCTCATGATGTCATCTATTTTGTGAAGTGCACCAGTCCCTCCTGCAGCAAAGCACCCCACAACATGATGCTGCCACCCCCGTGCTTCACGGTTGGGATGGTGTTCTTCAGCTTGCAATCCTCCCCCTTTTTCCTCCAAACATAACGATGGTCATTATGGCCAAACGGTTCTATTTTTGTTTCATCAGACCAGAGGACATTTCTCCAAAAAGTATGATCTTTGTCCCCATGTGCAGTTGCAAACCGTAGTCTGGCATTTTATGGCGGTTTTGGAGCAGTGGCTTCTTCCTTGCTGAGTGGCCTTTCAGGTTATGTCGATATAGGACTCGTTTTACTGTGGATATAGATACTTTGGCATCTGATTCCTCCAGCCTCTTCACAAGGTCCTTTGCTGTTGTTCTGGGATGGAATTGCACTTTCCGCACCAAAGTACGTTCATCTCTAGGAGACAGAACGCGTCTCCTTCCTGAGCGGTATGACGGCTGCGTGGTCCCATGATGTTTATACTTGTGTACTATTGTTTGTACAGATGAACGTGGTACCTTCATGCGTTTTGGAAACTGCTCCACAAGGATGAACCAGACTTGTGGAGGTCTACAATTGTTTTCTGAGGTCTTGGCTGATTTATTTAGATTTTCCCATGATGTCAAGCAAATAGGCACTGAGTTTGAAGGTAGGCCTTGAAATACATCCACAGGTACACCTCCAATTGACTCAAATGATGTCAATTAGCCTATCAGCATCTTCTAAAGCCATGACATAATTTTCTGGAATTTTCCAAGCTGTTTAAAGGCACAGTAAACTTCTGACCCACTGGAATTGTGATACAGTGAAATATTCTGTCTGTAAACAATTGTTGGAAGAATGACTTGTCATGCACCAAGTAGATGTCCTAACTGACTTGCCAAAACTATAGTTTGTTTACAAAAATTGTATGGAGTGGTTGACAAACAAGTTTTAATGACTCCAACATAAGTGTATGTGAACTTCTGACTTCAACTGCATATGTATACAATTGTTTACAGACAGAGCCTGTTTCTGTCCTGCCCTTGACTTTGGTGCAGGGCATGTGATGTTGTCGTGGTATATTCTAATCAAGTGAGAGAGACTTTGTCATTTCTTCAAACAATCATCTTTATTTAATATTGATGAATTACTGCAATAATGAGGCTGGTCGACCCCCCCCTCCCCCCACTCTTGAGTGTTGGACCGAGTAACCTAACCTTTACACAAATGCAGAGTACTATATATAGCTGACACTAACAATGCTTAGTGATGATTGGTTCCACCCCTCCCATGCAGATTGGGGCACCATAAGGCACTCTGGGTTATCTGCACGGGGTTGTGGTCTTAACCCCACCCTGGTTTAGTTTCCCAGATGCAAGGATGATTTTGAGACAATGAGGGCTTGTTCTACTCCTAGGAATGTGTTTTACTACGGACTCTTGTGTATGTAACGCAGTATTTAACTCATTTGTCAGCTCATGCCCTCTCTGGTGACCATACGCCCAGATCAGCTGCAGGGAACTAGACCATAAAAACAGACATTAGTAGGACAGAAATAATAAATCAGGTAAATATGTAATTTTTACCTCACAATGCCCATAGCCTCTTTGTCGCAAAACTCTCTGGTCTTCTCAAAAAGATCAGTTTGTCTAGCTGTGTCCAGTCCAGGTGGTGCTTGTAGAGGCAGACCATCTATGGGAGGAAGGATGTCAGCGTTGTGCAGCAGCTGAAACCTGATCCCGACAGTCCGAACGCTCCTTTGTGACAACAACAACACCAACACCAACACCACCAACACCAACACCAACACCAACACCAACACCAACACCAACAACACCAACACCACCAACACCAACACCAACACCAACAACACCAACACCAACACCAACACCAACACCAACACCAACACCAACACCAACACCAACACCAACACCAACACCAACACCAACACCAACAACACCAACACCAACACCAACACCAACAACACCAACACCAACAACACCAACACCAACAACAACAACAACAACACCAGGCTCCAGAGCATCGAAGCTGTGAAACAGGAAATAACAAATAAAATATACAAGACATTACAACCTTGCCCACATCAATTCACCTCCCAAGCTTAGATAAGAAGAATAACCTCATACAATGCAATGAACATGATGTTCACCTGAAGTGCTGGTACTACTTGATCTGTGGCAGTGACCTGAAGTACAGAGTCATGTGCGGTTGCCAACTATAGCTTTCCACCAGCTCCGTACCTCCAGTCCAACCAGCTGTGGGATGTTGACCCCTGTCAAGTGCCGTTTCTTCTTCCCCATCACTGTCATCAGAAGACTCTACAATGTCTTCAATTTAAATGTTTTTATCTAAATCAGGGATTTCCTCATCGTATGATTCATTTTTCAGAGTCGGAGAGAGTCAGCATGGCACGATTGTCCTCCTGAAAGTAGTCCACCACAACTTTTTCCCACTGAACTTTGTCAATGGCGTCTGAAATTTAGGGCAGCAATGTTATTGAGAGCAGTAGCAACACATTTGCAGTTTTCCATGGCTAACTTTATATCTTTAAAAAAAACTGCAGTAGTAAGGATTATCTACGCGTAAAGAGCAGCTTATTTTAAAGACGCAAGATGCTACACCGCAGACCAATCCAAACTCATCTCAGGGCATGTCCAGCCCACTCATTATCACAGCCAATCATGGCTAGTAGGAAGGTTCCTGACTTTCTTTGGCTAAACCAACTAGGCTTGTAATTTTAACAACTTTATTCGTATTTACAGATGCCATAAAAGTTTTATTAAAGCACATGAAAGTTCACTTGTTTGAGAAGGCATTTCTGGCAAAAAAATAATGTTGATTAAAACATAATTTTTTAAGTTCAAATGGCTCTCCTGTGAAGTCGTGACTTGCGACATACACGTAGTTTCCTGAAACGAGTCACGTGTGTGTATATATAAAAGCAACAGTGTTTTTACACCTCACAAGCTACAGACAACATGGAAAGCGACAATACACAGCTAGGGATTATGTTCACTAGTCTGATTGGCCTTTAGCCATGTAGTCATGTTTTATGTGAAGGTGTGATAGGTGGTGCAGTTATGTGTGTCTGATGGCAGTGTATTCCAGACATGGGAAGCTCTCACAGAGAAAGCAGATTGACTAAAGGTGTTTTTCCTTAATTGAACTATACAGTCACCTCTCATGCTAGACCATGTGGATCTGCTGTCATAGGGCTGGGTTTTCTGTTTAACAAAAGTACTGAGTGGAGGGGGAGCCAGGCCATTTAGGATCTTGAATACAAGACATGCGTCGGTGTATTGCACAAGATCTTCCCAACTCAGGAGCTCATGCTTTCTGAGGATGTAACAGTGATGATGGCTATTGGGCTTCCTATCAAGCACTTTGAGAGCCTGTTTGTAGACAGACTGAATAGGTTTTAATGTTGTACAGCAAGCTTGGGCCTAACTAGTCAAGCAGTATGTTAAGTGGAGGAGTATAATAGATTTGAAGTACAGTTTTGCTACCTCTGTAGTCAAACAATTCCCTATGAATCGGAAATGAGTTAGGTTGAATTTGGTTATTTGAGTTATCTTTTTCACCTGCTTTTTAAGAGAGTTTGGAATCAAGTATGATGCCAAGGTACTTAAAATGGGATACCACCTGGAGCTTCTCCCCTGACACACAGACATCTGGCTCAGTAGCATCAGATATCACCTGGAGCTTCTCCCCTGACACACAGACATCTGGCTCAGTAGCATCAGATATCACCTGGAGCTTCTCCCCTGACACACAGACATCTGGTTCAGTAACATCAGATACCACCTGGAGCTTCTCCCCTGACACACAGACATCTGGCTCAGTAACATCAGATACCACCTGGCGCTTCTCCCCTGACACATAGACATCTGGTTCAGTAACATCAGATACCACCTGGAGCGTCTCCCCTGACACACAGACATCTGGCTCAGTAGCACCAGATACCAGCTGGAGCTTCTCCCCTGACACACAGACATCTGGCTCAGTAGCATCAGATACCAGCTGGAGCTTCTCCCCTGACACATAGACATCTGTCTCAGTAGCATCAGATACCAACTGGAGCTTCTCCCCTGACACATAGACATCTGGCCCAGTAACATCAGATACCACCTGGAGCTTCTCCCCTGACACATAGACATCTGGTTCAGTAACATCAGATACCACCTGGAGCTTCTCCCCTGACACATAGACATCTGGCTCAGTAACATCAGATACCAGCTGGAGCTTCTCCCCTGACACACAGACATCTGGTTCAGTAACATCAGTTACCACCTGGAGCTTCTCCCCTGACACATAGACATCTGGTGCAGTAGCATCAGATACCACCTGGAGCTTCTCCCCTGACACACAGACATCTGGTTCAGTAACATCAGATACCACCTGGAGCTTCTCCCCTGACACATAGACATCTGGCTCAGTAACATCAGATACCACCTGGAGCTTCTCCCCTGACACATAGACATCTGGCTCAGTAACATCAGATACCACCTGGAGCTTCTCCCCTGACACATAGACATCTGGCTCAGTAACATCAGATACCACCTGGAGCTTCTCCCCTGACACATAGACATCTGGCTCAGTAACATCAGATACCACCTGGAGCTTCTCCCCTGACACACAGACATCTGGCTAAGTAGCACCAGATACCACCTGGAGCTTCTCCCCTGACACATAGACATCTGGCTCAGTAGCATCAGATACCAGCTGGAGCTTCTCCCCTGACACATAGACATCTGGCTCAGTAACATCAGATACCACCTGGAGCTTCTCCCCTGACACATAGACATCTGGCTCAGTAGCATCAGATACCAGCTGGAGCTTCTCCCCTGACACATAGACATCTGGCTCAGTAGCATCAGATACCAGCTGGAGCTTCTCCCCTGACACATAGACATCTGGCTCAGTAACATCAGATACCAGCTGGAGCTTCTCCCCTGACACATAGACATCTGGTTCAGTAACATCAGTTACCACCTGGAGCTTCTCCCCTGACACATAGACATCTGGTGCAGTAGCATCAGATACCACCTGGAGCTTCTCCCCTGACACACAGACATCTGGTTCAGTAACATCAGATACCACCTGGAGCTTCTCCCCTGACACATAGACATCTGGCTCAGTAACATCAGATACCACCTGGAGCTTCTCCCCTGACACATAGACATCTGGCTCAGTAGCATCAGATACCAGCTGGAGCTTCTCCCCTGACACATAGACATCTGGTTCAGTAACATCAGATACCACCTGGAGCTTCTCCCCTGACACACAGACATCTGGCTCAGTAGCATCAGATACCACCTGGAGCTTCTCCCCTGACACATAGACATCTGGTTCAGTAACATCAGATACCACCTGGAGCTTCTCCCCTGACACATAGACATCTGGCTCAGTAACATCAGATACCACCTGGAGCTTCTCCCCTGACACACAGACATCTGGCTCAGTAGCATCAGATACCACCTGGAGCTTCTCCCCTGACACACAGACATCTGGTTCAGTAGCATCAGATACCACCTGGAGCTTCTCCCCTGACACATAGACATCTGGTTCAGTAACATCAGATACCACCTGGAGCTTCTCCCCTGACACATAGACATCTGGCTCAGTAACATCAGATACCACCTGGAGCTTCTCCCCTGACACATAGACATCTGGCTCAGTAGCATCAGATACCAGCTGGAGCTTCTCCCCTGACACATAGACATCTGGTTCAGTAACATCAGATACCACCTGGAGCTTCTCCCCTGACACACAGACATCTGGCTCAGTAGCATCAGATACCACCTGGAGCTTCTCCCCTGACACATAGACATCTGGTTCAGTAACATCAGATACCACCTGGAGCTTCTCCCCTGACACATAGACATCTGGCTCAGTAACATCAGATACCACCTGGAGCTTCTCCCCTGACACACAGACATCTGGCTCAGTAGCATCAGATACCACCTGGAGCTTCTCCCCTGACACACAGACATCTGGTTCAGTAGCATCAGATACCACCTGGAGCTTCTCCCCTGACACATAGACATCTGGTTCAGTAACATCAGATACCACCTGGAGCTTCTCCCCTGACACATAGACATCTGGCTCAGTAACATCAGATACCAGCTGGAGCTTCTCCCCTGACACACAGACATCTGGCTCAGTAGCATCAGATACCAGCTGGAGCTTCTCCCCTGACACATAGACATCTGGCTCAGTAGCACCAGATACCACCTGGAGCTTCTCCCCTGACACACAGACATCTGGCTCAGTAGCATCAGATACCAGCTGGAGCTTCTCCCCTGACACATAGACATCTGGCTCAGTAGCATCAGATACCAGCTGGAGCTTCTCTTTGAACAACATGCAGATGTTTTTTCTTCACATTGAGCCACTTTGTAACCTGGACCGTTACAGTAGTGAGTCACTTTGTAACCTGGACCGTTACAGCAGTGAGTCACTTTGTAACCTGGACCGTTACAGCAGTGAGTCACTGAGACGCTTTGTAACCTGGACCATTACGGTAGTGAGTCACTGAGACGCTTTGTAACCTGGACCGTTACAGCAGTGAGTCACTTTGTAACCTGGACCGTTACAGCAGTGAGTCACTGAGTCACTTTGTAACCTGGACCGTTACAGTAGTGAGTCACTTTGTAACCTGGACCGTTACAGCAGTGAGTCACTGAGACGCTTTGTAACCTGGACCATTACGGTAGTGAGTCACTGAGACGCTTTGTAACCTGGATCGTTGCAGTAGTGAGTCACTGAGACGCTTTGTAACCTGGACCATTACGGTAGTGAGTCACTGAGACGCTTTGTAACCTGGACCATTACGGTAGTGAGTCACTGAGACGCTTTGTAACCTGGACCATTACGGTAGTGAGTCACTGAGACGCTTTGTAACCTGGACCATTACGGTAGTGAGTCACTGAGACGCTTTGTAACCTGGACCGTTACAGTAGTGAGTCACTTTGTAACCTGGACCGTTACAGCAGTGAGTCACTGAGTCACTTTGTAACCTGGACCGTTACAGTAGTGAGTCACTTTGTAACCTGGACCGTTACAGCAGTGAGTCACTGAGACGCTTTGTAACCTGGACCATTACGGTAGTGAGTCACTGAGACGCTTTGTAACCTGGATCGTTGCAGTAGTGAGTCACTGAGACGCTTTGTAACCTGGACCATTACGGTAGTGAGTCACTGAGACGCTTTGTAACCTGGACCATTACGGTAGTGAGTCACTGAGACGCTTTGTAACCTGGACCATTACGGTAGTGAGTCACTGAGACGCTTTGTAACCTGGACCATTACGGTAGTGAGTCACTGAGACGCTTTGTAACCTGGACCGTTACAGCAGTGAGTCACTTTGTAACCTGGACCGTTACAGCAGTGAGTCACTGAGTCACTTTGTAACCTGGACCGTTACAGTAGTGAGTCACTTTGTAACCTGGACCGTTACAGCAGTGAGTCACTGAGACGCTTTGTAACCTGGACCATTACGGTAGTGAGTCACTGAGACGCTTTGTAACCTGGATCGTTGCAGTAGTGAGTCACTGAGACGCTTTGTAACCTGGACCATTACGGTAGTGAGTCACTGAGACGCTTTGTAACCTGGACCATTACGGTAGTGAGTCACTGAGACGCTTTGTAACCTGGACCATTACGGTAGTGAGTCACTGAGACGCTTTGTAACCTGGACCATTACGGTAGTGAGTCACTGAGACGCTTTGTAACCTGGACCATTACGGTAGTGAGTCACTGAGACGCTTTGTAACCTGGACCATTACGGTAGTGAGTCACTGAGACGCTTTGTAACCTGGATCGTTGCAGTAGTGAGTCACTGAGACGCTTTGTAACCTGGACCGTTACAGTAGTGAGTCACTGAGACGCTTTGTAACCTGGACCGTTACAGTAGTGAGTCACTGAGACACTTTGTAACCTGGACCATTACAATAGTGAGTCACTGAGATACTTTGTAACCTGGACCGTTACAGTAGTGAGTCACTTTGTAACCTGGACCGTTACAGCAGTGAGTCACTGAGATGCTTTGTAACGTGGACTGTTACAGTAGTGAGTCACTGAGACGCTTTGTAACCTGGACCGTTACAGTAGTGAGTCACTGAGACACTTTGTAACCTGGACCGTTACAGTAGTGAGTCACTTTGTATCCTGGACCGTTACAGTAGTGAGTCACTTTGTAACCTGGACCGTTACAGTAGTGAGTCACTGAGACACTTTGTAACCTGGACCGTTACAGTAGTGAGTCACTGAGACGCTTTGTAACCTGGACCGTTACAGTAGTGAGTCACTTTGTAACCTGGACCGTTACAGTAGTGAGCCACTGAGACGCTTTGTAACCTGGACCGTTACAGTAGTGAGTCACTGAGACGCTTTGTAACCTGGACCGTTACAGTAGTGAGTCACTTTGTATCCTGGACCGTTACAGTAGTGAGTCACTTTGTAACCTGGACCGTTACAGTAGTGAGTCACTGAGACGCTTTGTAACCTGGACCATTACAGTAGTGAGTCACTGAGACGCTTTGTAACCTGGACCGTTACAGTAGTGAGTCACTGAGACGCTTTGTAACCTGGACCGTTACAGTAGTGAGTCACTGAGACGCTTTGTAACCTGGACCGTTACAGTAGTGAGTCACTTTGTAACCTGGACCGTTACAGTAGTGAGCCACTGAGACGCTTTGTAACCTGGACCGTTACAGTAGTGAGTCACTGAGACGCTTTGTAACCTGGACCGTTACAGTAGTGAGTCACTTTGTAACCTGGACCGTTACAGTAGTGAGCCACTGAGACACTTTGTAACCTGGACCGTTACAGTAGTGAGTCACTGAGACGCTTTGTAACCTGGACCGTTACAGTAGTGAGTCACTGAGACACTTTGTAACCTGGATCATTACAGTAGTGAGTCACTGAGCCACTTTGTAACCTGGACCATTACAGTAGTGAGTCACTGAGACACTTTGTAACCTGGACCGTTACAGTAGTGAGTCACTGAGCCACTTTGTAACCTGGACCATTACAGTAGTGAGTCACTGAGCCACTTTGTAACCTGGACCATTATAGTAGTGAGTCACTGAGCCACTTTGTAACCTGGACCAATACAGTAGTGAGTCACTGAGCCACTTTGTAACCTGGACCAATACAGTAGTGAGTCACTGAGCCACTATGTAACCTGGACCATTACAGTAGTGAGTCACTGAGCCACTTTGTAACCTGGACCATTACAGTAGTGAGTCACTGAGCCACTTTGTAACCTGGACCATTACAGTAGTGAGTCACTGAGCCACTTTGTAACCTGGACCATTACAGTAGTGAGTCACTGAGCCACTTTGTAACCTGGACCATTACAGTAGTGAGTCACTGAGCCACTATGTAACCTGGACCATTACAGTAGTGAGTCACTGAGCCACTTTGTAACCTGGACCATTATAGTAGTGAGTCACTGAGCCACTATGTAACCTGGACCATTATAGTAGTGAGTCACTGAGCCACTATGTAACCTGGACCATTACAGTAGTGAGTCACTGAGCCACTATGTAACCTGGACCATTATAGTAGTGAGTCACTGAGCCACTATGTAACCTGGACCAATACAGTAGTGAGTCACTGAGCCACTATGTAACCTGGACCATTACAGTAGTGAGTCACTGAGCCACTTTGTAACCTGGACCATTACAGTAGTGAGTCACTGAGCCACTTTGTAACCTGGACCATTATAGTAGTGAGTCACTGAGCCACTATGTAACCTGGACCATTACAGTAGTGAGTCACTGAGCCACTATGTAACCTGGACCATTACAGTAGTGAGTCACTGAGCCACTATGTAACCTGGACCATTACAGTAGTGAGTCACTGAGCCACTTTGTAACCTGGACCATTACAGTAGTGAGTCACTGAGCCACTATGTAACCTGGACCATTACAGTAGTGAGTCACTGAGCCACTTTGTAACCTGGACCATTACAGTAGTGAGTCACTGAGCCACTATGTAACCTGGACCATTACAGTAGTGAGTCACTGAGCCACTATGTAACCTGGACCATTACAGCAGTGAGTCACTGAGCCACTTTGTAACCTGGACCATTACAGTAGTGAGTCACTGAGCCACTTTGTAACCTGGACCATTACAGTAGTGAGTCACTGAGCCACTTTGTAACCTGGACCATTACAGTAGTGAGTCACTGAGCCACTATGTAACCTGGACCTTTACAGTAGTGAGTCACTGAGCCACTATGTAACCTGGACCATTACAGTAGTGAGTCACTGAGCCACTTTGTAACCTGGACCATTACAGTAGTGAGTCACTGAGCCACTATGTAACCTGGACCATTACAGTAGTGAGTCACTGAGTCACTATGTAACCTGGACCATTACAGTAGTGAGTCACTGAGCCACTATGTAACCTGGACCATTACAGTAGTGAGTCACTGAGCCACTATGTAACCTGGACCTGGATTTTTTTTCTCTGTCACCTTCTGACCTTCGTTTTTTTGTATTTTCTTTGTTGGTCAGGGCGTGAGTTGGGTGGGTTATCTATGTTTTGTTAGTAGTGAGTCACTGAGCCACTTTGTAACCTGGACCATTACAGTAGTGAGTCACTTTGTAACCTGGACCATTATAGTAGTGAGTCACTGAGCCACTTTGTAACCTGGACCATTACAGTAGTGAGTCACTGAGCCACTTTGTAACCTGGACCATTATAGTAGTGAGTCACTGAGCCACTATGTAACCTGGACCATTACAGTAGTGAGTCACTGAGCCACTATGTAACCTGGACCATTACAGTAGTGAGTCACTGAGCCACTATGTAACCTGGACCATTACAGTAGTGAGTCACTGAGCCACTTTGTAACCTGGACCATTACAGTAGTGAGTCACTGAGCCACTTTGTAACCTGGACCATTACAGTAGTGAGTCACTGAGCCACTATGTAACCTGGACCATTACAGTAGTGAGTCACTGAGCCACTTTGTAACCTGGACCATTACAGTAGTGAGTCACTGAGCCACTTTGTAACTTGGACCATTACAGTAGTGAGTCACTGAGCCACTATGTAACCTGGACCATTACAGTAGTGAGTCACTGAGCCACTTTGTAACCTGGACCATTACAGTAGTGAGTCACTGAGCCACTTTGTAACCTGGACCATTACAGTAGTGAGTCACTGAGCCACTTTGTAACCTGGACCATTACAGTAGTGAGTCACTGAGCCACTATGTAACCTGGACCTTTACAGTAGTGAGTCACTGAGCCACTATGTAACCTGGACCATTACAGTAGTGAGTCACTGAGCCACTTTGTAACCTGGACCATTACAGTAGTGAGTCACTGAGCCACTATGTAACCTGGACCATTACAGTAGTGAGTCACTGAGCCACTATGTAACCTGGACCTGGATTTTTTTTCTCTGTCACCTTCTGACCTTCGTTTTTTTGTATTTTCTTTGTTGGTCAGGGCGTGAGTTGGGTGGGTTATCTATGTTTTGTGTTTCTATGTTGGGTTTTTCGTTTGGCCTGATACGGTTCTCAATCAGAGGCAGGTGTTAGTCATTGTCTCTGATTGGGACCATATTTAGGTAGCCTGTTTTCTGTTGTGTTTTGTGGGTGGTTGTCTTCCGTGTCTGTCTGTTCATGTTACGGGACTGTTTCGGTTTTCTATTCTATTCACTTTGTTATTTTTGTATTGTTGTCGTGTTCAGGATTATTAAATATAATGGACACTTACCACGCTGCGCATTGGTCCGACCTTTCTTACTCCTCGTCAGATGAGGAGGACGAATTCCGTTACACTATCAAGATTCTAGCAGCAGTATTTAGCACTAACTGAAATGTATTTAGGTACTTATCCGGGTAGCTGGAGAGTACATCATTGTAGTAGTCTAGTCTAGACATGACAACATCAGCAAGAGGTAGAATACAAAGTGAAAACAATGGTGGTCGTAAAACGGAACCTTGAGGAACACTGACACCATTGATTTGTCATCCACAGAGACGAACTGATATCTTTCCCACAGATAAGATCTAAACCAGGCAATAACTTGTCCAATTAGGGTACAATCTCTCCAAAAGAATGTGGTGATTGATGGTGTCAAAAGCAACACTAAGGTCTAGGCGCACGAGGACTGATGCGGAGCCTTGGTCTGACGCCATTAAAAGGTAATTTACCCCCTTCGCGACTGCGGTCTCAGTGCTATGATGGGGTCTAAAACCAGACTGAAGCGTTTCGTATACATTGTTTGTCTTCAGGAAGGCAGTGAGTTACTGCGCAACAGCTTTTTCAAAAAATTTGAGAGGAATGGGAGATTTGATATTGGCCACTTTAGTTTAAAAACAAAATCCTGGTCAAGGTTTGGCATTTTCAGGAGAGGCTTTATGAATGCCACTTTTAGTGAGTTTGGTACACAGCCGGAGGATAGGGAGCCATTTATTATGTTCAAAATAGGAGGGCCAAGCACAGGAAGTAGCTCTTTCAGTAGTTTAGTTGGAATAGGGTCCAGTAGGCAGCTGGAAGGTTTAGAGGCCATGACTATTTTCGTGAACGTGTCTCGAGATACAGGATTTAAGAACTTGAGTGTCTCCATTGATCTGAAGTCCTGGCAGTTCTCAGGACAACGGAGTTTTAGAGAAATATGCAGATTCAAAGAGTCTGTAATTTGCTTTCTAATGATCATGATCTTTTCGTTGAATAAGGTAATGAATTCATCACTTGGGGAATACTGTTGCATAGCGAACTAAAAAAACAGCTTCAAAATTATATGTTGGATGGTTTTTATTCTCAATCAGGTTGGAAAAGTAGGCTGATTGAGCATCGATATTTCACAGTACTGTCTTTTCCAAGCAAGTCGGAAGACTTCCAGTTTGGTGGCGTGCCATTTCGTTACCATTCTCTGGTAGCTTCCGGGCTCTGGTATGTTCTGTATACCAGGGAGCTAATTCCTTGTGGCAAATGTGTTTTTGTTTTTAGAGGTTCGACTCCATTTAGGGTATTAAGCAAGGTTACATTTTAATCTTTGTTTAGGTGGTTAACTGATTTTTTGTACTCTGACGTCCTTAGGTAGGTGGAGTCTGGAAAGGCATCTAGGAATCTTTAGGTTGTCTGAGAATTTATAGCACGGCTTTTGATAATCTTTGGTTGAAGTCTGAGCAGATTATTTGTTGCGATTGCAAACATCATACAATGGTGGTCCGATAGTCCAGGATTATGAGGGAAAAGATTTAGATCCACAATATTTATTCCACGGGACAAAACTAGATCCAGGGTATGACTGTGGCAATGAGTAGGACAAAATACTATTGGACAAAATCCACTGAGTCGATGGCTCCAAAAGCCTTTTGGAGTGGGTCTGTGGACTTCGCCATGTGAATATTGAAGTCACCAAAAATAATAATATTTTCTGCCATGACTACAAGGTCCGATAGTAATACAGGGAACTCGGTGAGGAACGCTGTATATGGCCCAGGAGGCCTGTAAACAGTAGCTATAAAAAATGATTGTGTAAACTGCATAGATTTCATGTCTACAACCTCAAAACAAACGCAGTCTTATTTAATTTTTTGGTCAATTGAAATTTGCTTGTCATAAATGTTACCAATATGGCCACTAGTGTAACCAGGAGGAGGGGCCTCATTTAACACAGTCAATTCCTCAGGCTTGAGCCATGTTTCAGTCAGACCAATCACATCAAGTTTATGATCAGTGATTGGTTCATTGACTATGACTGCCTTGGAAGGGAGGGATCTATCATTAAGTAGCCCTATTTTGAGATGTGAGGTATCACGATCTCTTTCAATAATGACAGGAATGGAGGAGGTCTTTATCCTAGTGAGATTGCTAAGGCAATCACCGACATGTTCAGTTTCGCCTGACCTAGATCGAGGCACAGACACGGTCTCAATGTTGATAGCTGAGCTGACTACACTGACTGTGCTAGAGGCAGACTCCACTAAGCTGGCTGGCTGGCTATCTCAATGTGGAGCTAGAGGAGTTAGAATTCTCTCTGTGTGTGTGGGGGGGGGGGGGCTGGATTTGTGTGGTTGGAGAGTTAATGGATGGAGGGTTAATTTGTGGGGATGGAGGGTTGCTGCTGGGTGGGTAGAGTTGATGTGTGGTGCATGGAGGGTTAATGAGTGGTGGGTGGAGTGTCGATGTGATTGGTTAATGAGTGGTGGGTGGAGTGTCGATGTGGAGGGTCAATAGGTGATGGGTTAATGTGTGTTGTGGGAGGGTTGATGTGTGTGGTGGATGTTTTGGTTGGTGGAGGGTAGATGTTTTGGTTGGTGAAGGGTGGTGGGTGGAGAGTTGATTTGTGGAGGGTTTGATGGCAGGAGAGTTGATGTGTGGTAGGTGGAGGGTTGCCACTGCCCTCAACAACATTACTGGCTGCATTTATCTGCCGCTGTCGACAAAACAGGAAACAGTTGTGATGGACTACATTGTAGAGTCTTCTGATGACAGTGACGGGGAAGAAATGGTGACCGACTATTGAAATCATAGGACTGCCCGGTGGAAGCAGAGGGAGATGTGGAAATGTGGAGGGAGATGAAACAAGAACACAGAAGAGTGTTGTGTAAAACACCTGTCTCCGGATTACATCTTCAAACTAAGGGCAACCGTGGCATCCGTGACAAAGAAGGAGAAGCGTTTATCCATGTATTCGGATAAGTGTCTAGCTAGCTACATTTTAAGATATTACACGTTTCTAATTTTGTAAGAGTCTATCTACATTTTCAAATATGTGACTCACCACCTGGATTCGGTCTTATGTAGCAACATTTTAAGTTCTATTTTTTTTTACATTGGATGAAAGTAGAGACTCAGAACTACAAAATGGTATATCATATACTGCATTTGAGGAAACAATGGAAAGTAATTCTGCTTTTGAAAGCTGATCAACTTGTAAACTCACTTTTGAGAGAACTGTCTTTTAATGTTTTGGTATTACTATTGGAGAGCTCTTCTTTGTCTACACCCATTCAGCATTGTTCCAACCCTCTTTAGCCTTAGACCCACCCATCTCTTTAAGGGTTGATCCAACCGTTCTGTACTAACTTGCCAGCTATTTCCAGAGAGAGGGCGAATAATGTTCAGTGAGCTGTTCGCTCTATCTGTGGTTTCACATTCCGAGCACACACCGGACGCTCTGGCCAGTGAGTAGGGTTGTTCCGAAAGCTCTGACCTCACAACTACAGTCAAGCACCCAAGCTAACTGGCTAACATTGGCAAGCTACTTCCAGACACATAATGAGAGAACACCCCACTCTGACCATTTTACTCGCCCTACTGTAGCAGAGCTGGTTATCCAGAGCGTTGGTGACTGTAACTGTGCTGCTGGCAACAATTGAATTACGCTTTTTTTTGCCAACGTTTACTGACACAGGCCATATATCTAACGGCTGTTGAGCGTTCAAAAATGCATCAGTTATTGTGTGCTCTGGCACACTAAGATGCTAGATAGCTAGCTAGGTAAACAATGACTTCCAACGTATGACGTAACGTTAGTTAGCGTGCCAACCAGTTAACGTTAGCTAGCTAACAGTACACTTTAACTTGAAATGAAAATTCTTTGTCAAAATTAGAGTGGAGTCTTTTGTTAAGACATGTAGCTAGCTAGCTAAACAATGGACCATAAATACAACTCATGACGTTACTACCCTGCATTAATCTGCAGGTAGCTAATAACCAGGTTCTATGGCTGTAACTGTTCACGCAAATGTGTGTAAGATACGAAGAATAAAATCATACACAATGTTAGCTAGCAACCCAGCCAGCTAATGTTAGCTAGCTAACAGTACACCTGGAATGACACCACTTTCTGTCAATTTCTGTACCCTTTAACTTGACATTAGGTTTATGCAGTTTTACTACGCGATACATTTATAAAAATAAAAAAAGCTGCGTTCAACACGATTACCTAAACATACTGACCAGCTCCAATAGACAGACTCTTTCTATATGCTCGACCAATCCAAACTCATCTCTCGACATGTCCAGCCCACTCATCTCAGCCAATCATGGCTAGCGGGCAGGTTGCTCACTTTTTCTGTGGCTAAACCAACTAGGCTCGTAGCTTAACAATTGTGTACAAGTTTGATATTAAGGCACATGAAAGTTCACATGTTTGAGAAGGCATTTCTGCCAAAAAACACATTTTGATTAAAAAAAACGTTTACTTTCAAACAGCTCTCCTGTGAAGTTGTGACTTGCGAAATACGCCTAGTTTCCTGAATCGGGTTATGAATCTGAATGTGAATCAAACTGTACAGTTACCATTTTTCTAATTTACCATTTTCATTGAAAGTTCAATTTCACTGTTAGCTAGATTAGTTAAAGTGTTCTGTTAGCTAGATTACTTGTAGTTTTTCATGTCTGTCTGTAATTGTGTAATGACTTGGTGCTGCCTATCTTGGCCAGGACGGTCTTGAAAAAGAGGTTTCAATGAGCCCTTCCTGGTTAAATAAAGGTAAAATAAAATAAGAATGGGACAGCCGAGTGCTGAAGCGCGTAGCATGTAAAAATTGTCTGTCCTCAGTTGCAACACTAACTACTGAGTTCCAAACTGCCTCTGGAAGCAACGTCAGCACAATAACTGTTTGTCGGGAGCTTCATGAAATGAGTTTCCATGGCCGAACAGCCGTACACAAGTCTAAGATCACCATGCGCAATGCCAAGCATCGGCTGGAGTGGTGTAAAGCTTGCCACCTTTGGACTCTGGAGCAGTGGAAATGTATTCTCTGGAGTGAAGAATGACGCTTTACCATCTGGCAGTCTGACGGACGAATCTGGGTTTGGTTGATGCCAGGAGAACACTACCTGCCCGAATGCATAGTTCCAACTGTAAAGTTTGATGAAGGAGAAATAATGGTCTGGGGCTGTTTTTCATAGTTTGGGCTAGGCCCTTTAGTTCCAGTGAAGGGAAATTTTAACACTACAGAATACAATGACATTCTATACGATTCTGTGCTTCCAACTTTGTGGCAGCAGTTTGGGGAAGACCATTTCCTGTTTCAGCATGACAATGTACCCATGCACAAAGCGTGGTCCAAACGGAAATAGTTTGTCGATATCGGTGTGGAAGAACTTGACTGGCCTGCACAGAGCCCAGACCTCAACCCCATCAAACACCTTTGGGATAAATTGGAACACTGACTGCGAGCCAGGCCTAATCGCCCAACATCCAGTGCCTGACCTCTCTAATGCTGTTATGGCTGAATGGAGGCAAGTTCCCGCAGTAATGTTCCAACATCTAGTGGAAAGCCTTCGCAGAATAGTGGAGGCTGTTATAGCTGCAAAAAGGGGACGAACTCCATATTAATGCCCATGAGTTTGGAATGAGATGCTCAACGAGCAGGTGTCCACATACTTTTTTCTCCAGTGTATGAACACGTATAAGGATGTTGATAGTGTTTTTATCCTCCATCTGATGTAGAAAAACTCTGGTCCCGTCATAGCCCATATTAAACCTTTCTACAACCAGATGAATCACGTCATACCGTATAAGATCTGGAGATTTATCTAGTTAGGTAACCAGATCAGGAAAAACTGCGGGCCCCACCTCTAAGTCTTAGGTGTTTTCTAATAGTCTTACCGCAGCATATATGTGATTCTGTCTGTCTACAACACAGAAGGGTGGTTTTGGTTCTACGCCTAGAGTTCTAGAGCAGTTTAAATGAACCAACAGTTAAGTGTTAGGCACAGGACCAGATAACGAATCACTCTTGGTCCTCAATACCAATTAGACCAAAGAGATGTGCATAGACTTCAGGAAGTGTACAACACCTACCTCTGCAACATCTATCAGAGGTCAGAATATAGAGATTGTAGAGGAATACAAATACCTGGGTGTCCTCTTGGACAATAAGCTTCAGTTGAGTAAATGTACAGACCTGATCTACAAAAAGAGTCAACAGAGACTGTACTTTCTCAAAAAGCTGGGATCTTTTAATGTTAATTGTACTATACTGACTCTGTTTTTACAAATCTTTCATTGAGAGTATTTTAACTTTTTATTATTTGTTGGTTTGGCAATTCCACTGTCAGCCAGATAAATATGCTGAGGATTATCACCACAGCAAGCAAGGTACTTGAAGTCAAACACAGGCCTGGATGAGATCTTTAAGGTCAAGGCCCTCCAAGGCTCACAAAATCATTTAGACCCAAGCCACCCCCTGTACCCGGACTTTGAACTACTCCCCTCTGGGTGCAGGTATAGGGCACCCCTCAGCAGGAAAAACACAACTAGACAATAATTAGTGCCAGGAGTGATGTACCCCCCTAAATAGCTCGGGCTAATGTTCCTATCCACCCAGTAAGGCCGGCAGGCTAATGTTCCTAAGCACCCAGTAAGGCCGGCAGGCTAATGTTCCTAAGCACCCAGTAAGGCCGGCAGGCTAATGTTCCTATCCACCCAGTAAGGCCGGCAGGCTAATGTTCCTATCCACCCAGTAAGGCCGGCAGGCTAATGTTCCTATAGACTCAGTAAGGCCGGCAGGCTAATGTTCCTATCCACTCAGTAAGACCAGCAGGCTAATGTTCCTATAGACTCAGTAAGACCAGCAGGCTAATGTTCCTATAGACTCAGTAAGGCCAGCAGACTAATGTTCCTATAGACTCAGTAAGACCAGCAGGCTAATGTTCCTATAGACTCAGTAAGACCAGCAGGCTAATGTTCCTATAGACTCAGTAAGACCAGCAGGCTAATGTTCCTAACCACTCAGTAAGACCAGCAGGCTAATGTTCCTATAGACTCAGTAAGACCAGCAGGCTAATGTTCCTATAGACTCAGTAAGACCAGCAGGCTAATGTTCCTAACCACTCAGTAAGACCAGCAGGCTAATGTTCCTATAGACTCAGTAAGACCAGCAGGCTAATGTTCCTATAGACTCAGTAAGACCAGCAGACTAATGTTCCTATAGACTCAGTAAGAACGGCAGGCTAATGTTCCTATCCACTCAGTAAGACCGGCAGGCTAATGTTCCTATAGACTCAGTAAGGCCGGCAGGCTAATGTTCCTATAGACTCAGTAAGACCAGCAGGCTAATGTTCCTATAGACTCAGTAAGACCAGCAGGCTAATGTTCCTATAGACTCAGTAAGACCAGCAGGCTAATGTTCCTATAGACTCAGTAAGACCAGCAGACTAATGTTCCTATAGACTCAGTAAGAACGGCAGGCTAATGTTCCTATCCACTCAGTAAGACCAGCAGGCTAATGTTCCTATCCACTCAGTAAGACCAGCAGGCTAATGTTCCTATAGACTCAGTAAGGCCGGCAGGCTAATGTTCCTATAGACTCAGTAAGACCAGCAGGCTAATGTTCCTATAGACTCAGTAAGGCCAGCAGGCTAATGTTCCTATAGACTCAGTAAGACCAGCAGGCTAATGTTCCTATAGACTCAGTAAGAACGGCAGGCTAATGTTCCTATCCACTCAGTAAGACCAGCAGGCTAATGTTCCTATAGACTCAGTAAGGCCGGCAGGCTAATGTTCCTATAGACTCAGTAAGAACGGCAGGCTAATGTTCCTATCCACTCAGTAAGACCAGCAGGCTAATGTTCCTATCCACTCAGTAAGACCAGCAGGCTAATGTTCCTATAGACTCAGTAAGGCCGGCAGGCTAATGTTCCTATAGACTCAGTAAGACCAGCAGGCTAATGTTCCTATAGACTCAGTAAGGCCAGCAGGCTAATGTTCCTATAGACTCAGTAAGACCAGCAGGCTAATGTTCCTATAGACTCAGTAAGACCAGCAGACTAATGTTCCTATAGACTCAGTAAGAACGGCAGGCTAATGTTCCTATCCACTCAGTAAGACCAGCAGGCTAATGTTCCTATAGACTCAGTAAGGCCGGCAGGCTAATGTTCCTATAGACTCAGTAAGACCAGCAGGCTAATGTTCCTATAGACTCAGTAAGGCCGGCAGGCTAATGTTCCTATAGACTCAGTAAGACCAGCAGGCTAATGTTCCTATAGACCCAGTAAGGCCAGCAGGCTAATGTTCCTATCCACTCAGTAAGGCCAGCAGGCTAATGTTCCTATCCACCCAGTAAGACCAGCAGGCTAATGTTCCTATAGACTCAGTAAGGTCAGCAGGCTAATGTTCCTATAGACTCAGTAAGACCAGCAGGCTAATGTTCCTATAGACTCAGTAAGACCAGCAGGCTAATGTTCCTATAGACTCAGTAAGACCAGCAGGCTAATGTTCCTATAGACCCAGTAAGGCCAGCAGGCTAATGTTCCTATAGACTCAGTAAGACCAGCAGGCTAATGTTCCTATAGACTCAGTAAGACCAGCAGGCTAATGTTCCTATAGACTCAGTAAGACCAGCAGGCTAATGTTCCTATCCACCCAGTAAGGCCGGCAGGCTAATGTTCCTAAGCACTCAGTAAGGCCGGCAGGCTAATGTTCCTATCCACTCAGTAAGACCAGCAGGCTAATGTTCCTATAGACTCAGTAAGGCCGGCAGGCTAATGTTCCTATAGACCCAGTAAGACCAGCAGGCTAATGTTCCTATAGACTCAGTAAGACCAGCAGGCTAATGTTCCTATAGACTCAGTAAGACCAGCAGGCTAATGTTCCTATCCACTCCAGTAAGGCCAGCAGGCTAATGTTCCTATCCGACTCAGTAAGGCCAGCAGGCTAATGTTCCTATAGACTCAGTAAGACCAGCAGGCTAATGTTCCTATAGACTTCAGTAAGACCAGCAGGCTAATGTTCCTATAGACTCAGTAAGACCAGCAGGCTATGTCCTATAGACTCAGTAAGAGCCAGCATCTAATGTTCCTAGACTCAGTAAGACCAGCAGGCTATGTTCCTATCCACTCAGTAGACCAGCAGGCTAATGTTCCTATAGACCCAGTAGGCCAGCAGGCTAATGTTCCTATCCACTCAGTAAGGCCAGCAGGCTAATGTTCCTATCCACTCAGTAAGACCAGCAGGCTAATGTTCCTATAGACTCAGTAAGGCCAGCAGGCTAATGTTCCTATCCACTCAGTAAGGCCAGCAGGCTAATGTTCCTATCCACCCAGTAAGGCCGGCAGGCTAATGTTCCTATGACTTCAGTAAGGCCAGCAAGGCTAATGTTCCTTATCCACTCAGTAAGACCAGCAGGCGAATGTTCTCCTCTATAGACTCAGTAAGGCCAAGCAGGCGAATGTTCCCTATCCACTCAGTAAGGCCAGCAGGCTAATGTTCCTATCCACTCAGTAAGACCAGCAGGCTAATTTTCCTATAGACTCAGTAGGCCAGCAGGCTAATGTTCCTATCCCTCAGTAAGGCAGCAGGCTAATTTCCTATAGACTCAGTAAGACCAGCAGGCTAATGTTCCTATAGACCCAGTAAGGCCAGCAGGCTAATGTTCCTATAGGACTCAGTAAGACCAGCAGGCTAATGTTCCTATAGACTCAGTAAGACCAGCAGGCTAATGTTCCTATAGAATCAGTAAGGCCAGCAGGCTAATGTTCCTATAGACTCAGTAAGGTCAGCAGGCTAATGTTCCTATCCACCCAGTAAGGACCAGCAGGCTAATGTTCCTATAGACTCAGTAAGACCAGCAGGCTAATGTTCCTATAGACTCAGTAAGACAGCAGGCTAATGTTCCTATCCACCCAGTAAGACCAGCAGGCTAATGTTCCTATCAACTCAGTAAGAACCAGCAGGCTAATGTTCCTATCCACCAGTAAGACAGCAGGCTAATGTTCCTATCCACTCAGTAAGACCAGCAGGCTAATGTTCTATAGACTCAGTAAGACCAGCAGGCTAATGTTCTATCCACCCAGTAAGACCAGCAGGCTAATGTTCCTATCCACTCAGTAAGACCAGCAGGCTAATGTTCCTATAGACTCAGTAAGGTCAGCAGGCTAATGTTCCTATCCACTCAGAAGACCAGCAGGCTAATGTTCCTATAGACTCAGTAGGCCAGCAGGCTAATGTTCCTATCCACTCAGTAAGACCAGCAGGCTAATGTTCCTATAGACTCAGTAAGACCAGCAGGCTAATGTTCCTATCCACTCAGTAAGGCCAGCAGGCTAATGTTCCTATAGACTCAGAAAGACCAGCAGACTAATGTTCCTATACACTCAGTAAGGCCAGCAGGCTAATGTTCCTATAGACTCAGTAAGGCCAGCAGACTAATGTTCCTATCCACTCAGTAAGGCCATTAGGCTAATGTTCCTATCAACTCAGTAAGGCCCAGCAGCTAATGTTCCTATA
>NW_024058164.1:324315-365236 GCF_016432855.1 Salvelinus namaycush
AAGGCCAGCAGTAATGTTCCTATAGCTCAGTAAGGCCAGCAGGCTAATGTTCCTATAGACTCAGTAAGGCCAGCAGGCTAATGTTCCTATACACAGTAAGCCAGCAGGCTAATGTTCCTATAGACTCAGTAGCCAGCAGGCTAATGTTCCTATAGACCCTCAGTAAGGCCAGCAGGCTAATGTTCCTATGACTCAGTAAGGCCCAGCAGGCTAATGTTCCTATAGACTCAGTAAGACCAGCAGCTAATGTTCCTATAGACTCAGTAAGACAGCAGCTAATGTTCCTATAGACTCAGTAAGGCCAGCAGGCTAATGTTCCTATAGACCAGTAAGGCCAGCAGGCTAATGTTCCTATGACTCAGTAAGACCAGCAGGCTAATGTTCCTATAGCTCAGTAAGGCCAGCAGGCTAATGTTCCTATAGACTCAGTAAGGCCAGCAGGCTAATGTTCCTATAGACTCAGTAAGGCCACAGGCTAATTTCCTATAGACTCAGTAAGGCGGCAGGCTAATGTTCCTATCCACCCAGTAAGGCCAGCAGGCTAATGTTCCTATCCACTCAGTAAGGCCAGCAGGCTAATGTTCCTATAGACTCAGTAAGACCAGCAGGCTAATGTTCCTATCCACCCAGTAAGGCCAGCAGGCTAATGTTCCTATAGACTCAGTAAGACCAGCAGGCTAATGTTCCTATAGACTCAGTAAGACCAGCAGGCTAATGTTCCTATCCACCCAGTAAGACCAGCAGGCTAATGTTCCTATAGACTCAGTAAGACCAGCAGGCTAATGTTCCTATCCACCCAGTAAGGCCGGCAGGCTAATGTTCCTATCCACCCAGTAAGGCCAGCAGGCTAATGTTCCTATAGACTCAGTAAGGCCAGCAGGCTAATGTTCCTATAGACTCAGTAAGGCCAGCAGGCTAATGTTCCTATAGACTCAGTAAGGCCAGCAGGCTAATGTTCCTATCCACTCAGTAAGGCCAGCAGGCTAATGTTCCTATAGACTCAGTAAGGCCAGCAGGCTAATGTTCCTATAGACTCAGTAAGGCCAGCAGGCTAATGTTCCTATAGACTCAGTAAGGCCAGCAGGCTAATGTTCCTATCCACTCAGTAAGGCCAGCAGGCTAATGTTCCTATAGACTCAGTAAGACCAGCAGGCTAATGTTCCTATAGACCCAGTAAGGCCAGCAGGCTAATGTTCCTATAGACTCAGTAAGACCAGCAGGCTAATGTTCCTATAGACTCAGTAAGACCAGCAGGCTAATGTTCCTATCGACTCAGTAAGACCAGCAGGCTAATGTTCCTATAGACTCAGTAAGGCCAGCAGGCTAATGTTCCTATCCACTCAGTAAGGCCAGCAGGCTAATGTTCCTATAGACTCAGTAAGGCCAGCAGGCTAATGTTCCTATCCACCCAGTAAGGCCAGCAGGCTAATGTTCCTATAGACTCAGTAAGACCAGCAGGCTAATGTTCCTATAGACTCAGTAAGGCCAGCAGGCTAATGTTCCTATAGACTCAGTAAGGCCAGCAGGCTAATGTTCCTATAGACTCAGTAAGACCAGCAGGCTAATGTTCCTATAGACTCAGTAAGACCAGCAGGCTAATGTTCCTATAGACTCAGTAAGGCCAGCAGGCTAATGTTCCTATAGACCAAGTAAGGCCAGCAGGCTAATGTTCCTATAGACTCAGTAAGGCCAGCAGGCTAATGTTCCTATCCACTCAGTAAGACCAGCAGGCTAATGTTCCTATAGACTCAGTAAGACCAGCAGACTAATGTTCCTATCCACTCAGTAAGGCCAGCAGGCTAATGTTCCTATCCACCCAGTAAGGCCAGCAGGCTAATGTTCCTATAGACTCAGTAAGGCCAGCAGGCTAATGTTCCTATCCACTCAGTAAGGCCAGCAGGCTAATGTTCCTATCCACTCAGTAAGGCCAGCAGGCTAATGTTCCTATAGACTCAGTAAGGCCAGCAGGCTAATGTTCCTATCCACCCAGTAAGGCCAGCAGGCTAATGTTCCTATAGACTCAGTAAGACCAGCAGGCTAATGTTCCTATAGACTCAGTAAGGTCAGCAGGCTAATGTTCCTATAGACTCAGTAAGGCCAGCAGGCTAATGTTCCTATCCACTCAGTAAGGCCAGCAGGCTAATGTTCCTATCCACTCAGTAAGACCAGCAGGCTAATGTTCCTATCCACCCAGTAAGGCCAGCAGGCTAATGTTCCTATCCACTCAGTAAGACCAGCAGGCTAATGTTCCTATCCACTCAGTAAGACCAGCAGGCTAATGTTCCTATCCACCCAGTAAGACCAGCAGGCTAATGTTCCTATCCACCCAGTAAGGCCGGCAGGCTAATGTTCCTATCCACCCAGTAAGACCAGCAGGCTAATGTTCCTATAGACTCAGTAAGGCCGGCAGGCTAATGTTCCTATCCACTCAGTAAGGCCAGCAGGCTAATGTTCCTATCCACCCAGTAAGGCCGGCAGGCTAATGTTCCTATCCACCCAGTAAGGCCGGCAGGCTAATGTTCCTATCCACCCAGTAAGGCCGGCAGGCTAATGTTCCTATCCACCCAGTAAGACCGGCAGGCTAATGTTCCTATAGACTCAGTAAGACCAGCAGGCTAATGTTCCTATCCACCCAGTAAGGCCGGCAGGCTAATGTTCCTATCCACCCAGTAAGGCCGGCAGGCTAATGTTCCTAAGCACCCAGTAAGGCCGGCAGGCTAATGTTCCTATAGACTCAGTAAGGCCGGCAGGCTAATGTTCCTATCCACCCAGTAAGGCCGGCAGGCTAATGTTCCTATCCACCCAGTAAGGCCGGCAGGCTAATGTTCCTATCCACCCAGTAAGACCGGCAGGCTAATGTTCCTATAGACTCAGTAAGACCAGCAGGCTAATGTTCCTATCCACCCAGTAAGGCCGGCAGGCTAATGTTCCTATCCACCCAGTAAGGCCGGCAGGCTAATGTTCCTAAGCACCCAGTAAGGCCGGCAGGCTAATGTTCCTAAGCACTCAGTAAGGCCGGCAGGCTAATGTTCCTATAGACTCAGTAAGACCGGCAGGTTAATGTTCCTATCCACCCAGTAAGGCCGGCAGGCTAATGTTCCTATAGACTCAGTAAGACCAGCAGGCTAATGTTCCTATCCACCCAGTAAGGCCGGCAGGCTAATGTTCCTATCCACCCAGTAAGGCCGGCAGGCTAATGTTCCTATCCACCCAGTAAGGCCGGCAGGCTAATGTTCCTATAGACTCAGTAAGGCCGGCAGGCTAATGTTCCTATCCACCCAGTAAGGCTGGCAGGCTGGTCTCTTTTTATTGTAACTGTTATGAAAGTTGTATTGTCAATTTGTTTTGTTATTTAATAGCAACTTTAAACATGTACATGATACTGCAACAAATTTCCCCATGGGCCAATAAAGTAAAGATAATGGTAATAACTAAGGGAAAGCAGGGGGCAGCAGGAGGAAACCTGATTAATATCTGTTTCCTCTGAAGCACAGCTTTATGGGTCTGCTGTGTGTGTTTTGTGTGTGTGAATTGCCGTGCTTCACCACGTGCCAGACCACCTCTGCCTTTCATTGAGGGAGTTCTATTAGGCTGAGTCTCGGGGCACCGGTCTATGGCCTGTGACGTGAACGGGAAAAAGGGCTGATGGATGAGCGCCCTTCTCAAAACCAACAGTAATGTGCGTCGCTCAGTCATGTTGCTAGCAAGCCAGCATGGCACATCATCCAGAAAAATACATCTCTTTTTTTAAATGTTTTATAAATGTTGGCAACAGTGCCAGTAGCAGCAGCATGGCAGTAACAGTGGCATCTATAGTGGCAGAAACAGTAGCAGAAACAGTAGCAGAAACAGTAGCAGAAACAGTAGCAGAAACAGTAGCAGAAACAGTAGCATCTGCAGTAGCAGAAACAGTAGCATCTGCAGTAGCAGAAACAGTAGCATCTGCAGTAGCAGAAACAGTAGCATCTGCAGTAGCAGCATCTGCAGTAACATGCAGTAGCATCTGCAGTAATAGTAGCATCTGCAGTAATAGTAGCATCTGCAGTAATAGTAGCATCTGCAGTAGCATCTATAGTAGCAGTAACAGTAGCATCTATTGTTGCAGTAACAGTAGCATCTATTGTTGCAGTAACAGTATCACATTTTATTTATATAGCCCTTCTTACATCAGCTGATATATCAAAGTGCTATACAGAAACCCAGCCTAAAACCAAACAGCAAGCAATGCAGGTGGAGAAGCACGGTGGCTAGGAAAAACCAGGCTATGAGGGGTGGCCAGTCCTCTTCTGGCTGTGCCGGGTGGAGATTCTAACAGAACATGGCCAAGATGTTCGAATGTTCATAAATGACCGGCATGGTCAAATAATAGTAATCACAGTGAACAGGTCAGGGTTCCATAGCCGCAGGCAGAACAGTTGAAACTGGAGCAGCAGCATGGCCAGGTGGACTGAAGACAATAAGGAGTCATCATGCCAGGTAGTCCTGAGGCATTGTCCTAGGGCTGGAGGCCCTGGGTTTCAACCCATCCCTGTGCAACTGGGTCTTGCGCTTTCTGACGGGTCGCCCCCAGGTGGTGAAGGTAGGAAACAACACCTCCACTTCGCTGACCCTCAACACTGGGGCCCCACAAGGGTGCGTGCTCAGCCCCCTCCTGTACTCCCTGTTCACACACGACTGCGTGGCCATGCACGCCTCCAACTCAATCATCAAGTTTGCAGACGACACAACAGCAGTGGGCTTGATTACCAACGATGACGAGACGGCCTACAGGGAGGAGGTGAAGGCACTCGGAGTGTGGTGTCAGGAAAACAACCTCTCACTTAAAGTCAACAAAACAAAGGAGATGATCGTGGACTTCAGGAAACAGCAGAGAGAGCACCCCCCTATCCACATCGAAGGGACAGCAGTGGAGAAGTTGGAGTTTTAAGTTCCTGGACGTACATATCACAGACCAACTGAAATGGTCCACCCACACAGACCGTGTGGTGAACAAGGCGCAACAGCACCTCTTCAACCTCAGGATGCTGATGAAATTTGGCTTGTCACCCAAAACACTCACAAACTTTTACAGATGCACAATCGAGAGCATCCTGTCGAGCTGTATCAATGCTTGGTACGGCAACTGCACCGCCCTCAACTGCAAGGCTCTCCAGAGGGTGGTGCGGTCTGCACAACGCATCACCGGGGGCAAATTACCTGCCATTGAGACCCAATCACTGGCCACTTTAATAATTGGATCACTAGTCACTTTAACCTCTCTGGCCAACATCCAGTGAAAATGCAGAGCGCCAAATTCAAATAAATTACTATAAAAATTAAACTTTCATGAAATCACACATTCAATATTCCAAATGTAAAGCTACACTTGTTGTGAATCCAGCTAACGTGTCAGGTTTAAAAAATGCTTCATGGAGAAAGCAAACAATGCTATTATCTGAGGATAGCACCCCAGCAAACAATCACAGACCATCATATTTCAACACTCCCGGCGCGACACAAAACGCAGAAATAAAGATATAATTCATGCCTTACCTTTAACAAGCTTCTTCTGTTGGCACTCCAATATGTCCCATAAACATCACAAATGGTCCTTTTGTTCGATTAATTCCGTCGATATATATCCAAAATGTCCATTTATTTGGCGCGTTTGATCCAGAAAAACACCGGTTCCAACTTGCACAACGTGACTACAAAATATCTCAAAAGTTACCTGTAAGCTTTGTCCAAACATTTCAAACTACTTTTGTAATACAACTTTTGGTATTTTTTAACGTAAATAATTGATAAAATTGAAGACGGGATGATCTGTGTTCAATACCGGAGGAAAACAATGTGTAGCATGCTTTCTGGTCACGCGCCTCTAACAAACAGTACACTTCACTGGAGCCTCATTCTGAACATGGCTACTTCTTCATTACACAAAGGAAAAACCTCAACCAATTTCTAAAGACTGTTGACATCCAGTGGAAGCGATAGGAACTGCAGGAAGGTCCCTTCTGGGAATCTGGATTCCCAATGAAAGAGTGATCTCAAAAAAAAAAATCTGAATGGTTTGTCCTCTGGGTTTTGCCTGCCAAATAAGTTATGTTATAGTCACAGACATGATTCAAACAGTTTTAGAAACTTCAGAGGGGTTTCTATCCAATACTAATAATACTATGCATATATTAGCATCTGGGACTGAGTAGGAGGTAGTTTACTCTGGGTACGCTTTTCATCCAAACGTGAAAATGCTGCCCCCTATCCTAGAGAAGTTAAACAATGCAACTTTAAATAATGCCACTTTAATAATGTTTACATATCTTACATTACTTATCACATTTCACCTTCCAGACTCACATTAAGCATCTCCAATCCAAAATTAAATCTAGAATCGGCTTCCTATTTTGCAACAAAGCATTCTTCACCCATGCTGCCAAACACCCTCGTAAAACTGAGTATCCTACTGATCCTTGACTTTGGTGATGCCATTTACTAAATAGCCTCCAACACTCTACTCAGCAAATTGGATGCAGTCTATCACAGTGCCATCCGTTTTGTCACCAAAGCCCCATATACTACCCACCACTGCAACCTGTATGCTCTCGTTGGCTGGCCCTTGCTTCATATTCGTCGCCAAACCCACTAGCTCCAGGTCATTTATAAGTCTTTGCTGGGTAAAGCCCCGCCTTATCTCAGCTCACTGGTCACCATAGCAGGACACAACCGTAGCACTCACTCCAGCAGGTGTATTTCACTGGTCATCCCCAAAGCCAATTTCTCCTTTGGTCGCCTTTCCTTCCAGTTCTCTGCTGCCAAGGACTGGAATGAATTGCAAAAATCACTGAAGCTGGAGACATATATCTCCCTCACTAACTTTAAGCACCAGCTGTCAGAGCAGCTTACCATTCATTGCACCTGTACATAGCCCATCTGTAAATATCCCATCCAACTACCTCATCCCCATCTTGTTATTTATTGTGTTTTTGCTCCTTTGCACCCCAGTATCTCTACTTGCACTTTCATCTTCTGAACATCTATCACTCCAGTGTTTAATTGCTAAATTGTAATTATTTCGCCACTATGGCCTATTTATTGCCTTACCTCACCTCATTTGCACACACTGTATATAGACTTTTCTATTGTGTTATTGACTGTACGTTTGTTTATTCCATGTGTAACTCTGTGTTGTTGTTTGTGTCACACTGCTTTGCTTTATTCTTGGCCAGGTCGCAGTTGTAAATGAGAACTTGGTCTCAACTGACCTACCTGGTTAAATAAAGGTGAAGTAAATTAATAACATGTATATACTGTATTTTATAACATCTATTGCACATTGCCTATGCCGCTCGGTTATCGCTCATCCATATACTTATATGTACACATTCTCATTCACATCTTTAGATTTGTGTGTATTAGGTAGTTGTTGGGGAATTGTTAGATTACTTGTTATATATTACTGCATTGTCGGAACTAGCAGCACAAGCATTTCACTACACTTTTATTAGCATCTACTAACCATGTGTATGTGACAAATAAAATTTGAGTTGATAGCAGTAACAGTAGAATCTACAGTAACAGTGAAAGCATCTACAGTAGCATTTATAGTAGCAGTAAAAGTAAAATCTGCAGTAGCAGTAGCATATGAAGTAGCAGTAAAATCTGCAGTAGCATATGAAGTAGCAGTAAAATCTGCAGTAGCATATGAAGTAGCAGTAAAATCTGCAGTAGCATATGAAGTAGCAGTAAAATCTGCAGTAGCATATGAAGTAGCAGTAAAATCTGCAGTAGCCGTGACAGCATCTAAAGTAAAAGTAGCATCTACAGTAGCATCTACAGGAGATTCTACAGTAGTGGTAGTAGTAACAGTAGCCTGAGCTAGCCCCGCGTTGTAGCCTGAGCTAGCCCCGCATTGTAGCCTGGGCTAGCCCCGCGTTGTAGCCTGGGCTAGCCCCGCGTTGTAGCCTGAGCTAGCCCCGCGTTGTAGCCTGGGCTAGCCCCGCGTTGTAGCCTGGGCTAGCCCCGCGTTGTAGCCTGAGCTAGCCCCGCGTTGTAGCCTGGGCTAGCCCCGCGTTGTAGCCTGAGCTAGCCCCGCGTTGTAGCCTGGGCTAGCCCTAACCCTGTGTATCGTTGCAGTATGTTCCTGCTGTCGTCCTAATCCTCACACACTCTCACTCTCTCACACCGCCCACGCTGCCTGCTTTGGTCCTGACCTATGGTGAACTCCCCTCTCGATTTAGGCTGCATGATGTACCCTGTAGGGGGGATTACACACCCTGTGTGTATAGCATGGGAACCTACAGGATTAGAATAACACAGCTTTACTAGCCTTGCATAACACCCTACTGGGTTAGAGAGAGACGGCTGGAAATGAATCTGGCTGATGCCCCAATGGCACCCTACCCCCTATATCAAATTGTATTTGTTACATGCCCTGAATTCAGTGATATGCTTACTTACAAGCCCTTAACCATCAATGAAGTTAAGAAAATCCCCAAAAAGTAAGAGGTAAGAATAACAAATAATTAAAGAGAAGCAGTAAATAACAAAAGCAAAAATATATATATATACTACATATAGTACAAACATCTCTGAAACTGGAAACACGTATCTCCCTCACTAGCTTTAAGCATCAGAGCAGCTCACAGATTACTGCACCTGTACGTAGCCCATCTATAATTTAGCCCAAACAACTACCTCTTCCCCTACTGTAATTATTTATTTATTTATTTATTGAGCTCCTTTGCACCCCATTATTTATATCTCTACTTTGCACATTCTTCCACTGCAAATCTACCATTCCAGTGTTTTACTTATTGCTATATTGCATTTACTTCGCCACCATGGCCTTTTTTTTTTGCATTTACCTCCCTTATCTCACCTCATTTGCTCACATTTAAATAGACTTATTTTTCTATTGTATTATTGACTGTATGTTTGTTTTACTCCATGTGTAACTATGTGTTGTTGTATGTGTCGAACTGCTTTGCTTTATCTTGGCCAGGTCGCAATTGTAAATGAGAACTTGTTCTCAACTAGCCTACCTGGTTAAATAAAGGTGAAATAAAATCAAATCAAATAAAGATATACAGGTGGTACCGGTACAGAGTCAATGTGCGGGGGGCTGTGTCGTGGTGTTGAGGTAATTGAGGTAATTATGTACGTGTAGGTAGAGTTTTTTATAATGCATAGATAACAGAGTAGCAGCGGGAGGGTGTCAATGCAAATAGTCTGGGTAGATATTTGATTAGCTGTTCAGGAGTCTTATGGCTTGGAGGTAGAAGCTGTTTAGAAGCCTCTTGAACCTAGAATTGGCACTCCGGTACCGCTTGCCATATGGTAGCAGAGAGAACAGTCTATGACTAGGCTGGAGTCTTTGACCATTGTTAGGTCCTTCCTCTGACACCGCCTGGTATAGAGGTCCTGGATGGCAGGCAGCTTTGCCCCGGTGATGTACTGGGCCGTACGCACTACCTTCTGTAGTGCTTTGCGGTCGGAGGCCAAGCAGTTGCCATACCAGACAGTGATGCAACCCGTCAGGATGCTCTCGATGGTGCAGCTGTATAACCATTTGAGGATCTGAGGACCCATGTCAAATCTTTTCAGTCTCCTGAGGGGGAATAGGTTTTGTCATGCCCTCTTCATGACTGTCGTGGTGTGTTTGGACCATGTTAGTTTTGTTGGTGATGTGGACACCAAGGAACTTGAAACCTTCAACCTGCTCCGCTACAGCCCCATCGATGAGAATGGGGGCATGCTCAGTCCTCCTTTTCCTGCAGTCCAAAATCATCTCCATATAGGCTGTCTCATTGTTGTCGGTGATTAGTCCTTAGCTTAGGGTCCTTAGCTTAGTGATGAGCTTTGGTGTTAAACGCTGTAGTCAATGAATAGCATCCTCACATACAGTTGAGGTCAGAAGTTTACATACACCTTAGCCAAATACATTTAAACTCTTTTTTACAATTCCTGACATTTAATCCTAGTAAACATTCCCTTTCTTAGTTCAGTTAGGATCACCACTTTATTTTAATGTGAAATGTCAGAATAATAGTAGAGAGAATGATTTATTTCAGCTTTTATTTCTTTCATCACATTTCCAGTGGGTCAGAAGTTTACATACACTCAATTAGTATTTGATAGCATTGCCTTTAAATTGTTTAACTTAGGGCAAACGTTTCGGGTAGCTTCCTGCAATAAATTGTGTGAATTTTGGCCCATTCCTCCTGACAGAGCTGGTGTAACAGTCAGGTATGTAGGCCTCCTTGCTCGCACACGCTTTTTCAGTTCTGCTCACACATTTTCTATGGGATTGAGGTCAGGGCTTTGTGATGGCCACCCCAATACCTTGACTTTGTTGGCCTTAAGCCATTTTGTCACAACTTTGGAAGTATGCTTGGGGTCATGACCCATTTTCGACCAAGCTTTAACTTCCTGACTGATGTCTTGAGATGTTGCTTCAAAATATCCACATAATTTTCCTGCCTCATGATGTCATCTATTTTGTGAAGTGCACCAGTCCCTCCTGCAGCAAAGCACCCCCACAACATGATGCTGCCACCCCCGTGCTTCACGGTTGGGATGGTGTTCTTTGTCTTGCAAGCATCCCCCTTTTTCCTCCAAACATAACGATGGTCATTATGGCCAAACAGTTCTATTTTTGTTCCATAAGACCAGAGGACATTTCTCCAAAAAGTACGATCTTTGTCCCCATGTGCAGTTGCAAACTGTAGTCTGGCTTTTTTTGGTGGTTTTGGAGCAGTGGCTTCTTGCTTGCTGAGCGGCCTTTCAGGTTATGTCGATATAGGACTCGTTTTACTGTGGATATAGATACTTTTGTACCTGTTTCCTCCAGCCTCTTCACAAGGTCCTTTGCTGTTGTTCTGGGATTGATTTGCACTTTTCGCACCAAAGTATGTTCATCTCTAGGAGACAGAACGCGTCTCCTTCCTGAGCGGTATGATGGCTGCGTGGTCCCATGGTGTTTATACTTGCATACTATTGTTTGTACAGATGGACGTGGTACCGTCAGGCGTTTGGAAATTGCTCCCAATGATGAACCAGACTTGTGGAGGTCTACAATTTTTTTTTCTGAGGTCTCGGCTGATTTTTTTAGATTTTCCCATGATGTCAAGTAAAGAGGCACTGAGATTGAAGGTAGGCCTTGAAATACATCCACAGGTACACCTCCAATTGACTCAAATGATGTCAATTAGCCTATCAGAAGCTTCTAAAGCCATGACATAATTTTCTGGAATTTCCCAAGCCCTGTTTAAAGGCCCAGTCAACTTACTGTATGTAAACTTCTGACCCACTGGAATTGTGATACAGTGAATTATAAGTGAAATAATCTGTCTGAAAACAATTGTTGGAAATATTAATTGTGTCATGCACAAAGTAGTTGTCCTAACCGACTTACCAAAACTATAGTTTGTTAACAAGACATTTGTGAAGGGGTTGAAAAACTTGTTTTAATGACTCCAACCTAAGTGTATGTAAACTTCTGACTTCAACTGTATGTCTCTCTCTCTTTGTTTCAGGCACCATGCTTCTCTGACTGTCTCTCTCTCTTTGTCTTTCAAGGCACCATGCTTCTCTGACTGTCTCTCTCTCTCTTTGTGTTTTAAGGCACCATGCATCTCTACCTTTAGAAGAGACAGAATGCCTTCTGACCCTGGTAGCGCCTCTCTGTAGAAGAAGTCATCCCTGTCCACCATGGAAGTCTGCATCTTTTGGGTAAATCTTAACTATAAAAGTTTTACTCTGCCTATAGTATAAAGTTACTGTATTTTCTCTCTCGCTTTCTCTCCACAATTATCTCTCTCCTCTCTCTATTATCTCTCTCTCCTCTCTCTCTCTCAATTATCTCTCTCTCAATTATCTCCCTCCCTCTCTCTCTCTCTCTCTCTCTCAATTATCTCTCTCTATCTCTCTCTCTCTCTCAATTATCTCTCTCTCTCTCTCTCTATCTCTCTCTCTCTCTCTATCTCTCTCTCTCTCTCAATTATCTCTCTCTCTCTCTCTATCTCTCTCTCTCTCTCAATTATCTCTCTCTCTCTCTATCTCTCTCTCTCTCTCAATTATCTCTCTCTCTCTCTCTCTCAATTATCTCTCTCTCAGTTATCTCCCTCTCTCTCTCTCTCTCTCTCTCTCAATTATCTCTCTCAATTATCTCTCTCCTCTCTCTCTCTCTCTCTCTCTCTCTCTCTCTCAATTATCTCTCTCAATTATCTCTCTCCTCTCTCTAGAGTAAAATCCACTGGAATAATCCATATAGTAGAAGCCACTAGAATAATAATCTATAGAGTAGGAGCCACTAGAAAAATAATATTTAAGGTAGAAGCCACTAGAATAACAATATATAGAGTAGAAGCCACTAGGTATAACATTATATAGACTAGAAGCCACTAGAATAATAATATATAGAATAGAAGCCACTAGAATAATAATATATAGAGTAGAAGCCACTAGAATAATAATATATAGAGTAGATGCCACTAGAATAATAATCCATAGAGTAGAAGCCATTAGAATAATCTGAGTAGAAGCCATTGGGATAATCTATAGAGTAGAAGCCACTAGAATAATAATCTGTAGTGTAGAAGCCACTAGAATAATAATCTGTAGTGTAGAAACCACTAGAATAATAATCTGTAGTGTAGAAACCACTAGAATAATAATCTGTAGTGTAGAAACCACTAGAATAATAATCTATAGTGTAGAAACCACTAGAATAATAATCTATAGTGTAGAAACCACTAGAATAATAATCTATAGTGTAGAAACTATTAGAACAGGGGTGGGAAAACATTTTGGCTCGAGGGCCACATCAGGATTTTGAAATTCAACAGAGCGGTACATTTTTAGGGGACCAATTGTTTGTTAAAATCAATTTGCAGGGGCCTCCCGAGTGGCGCAGCTGTCTAAGGCACTGCATCGCAGTTCTTGAGGCATCACTACAGACCCTGGTTTGATCCCAGGCTGTGTCGCAGCTGGGAGACCCATGAGGCGGCGCAGCGTTAGGAGAGGGTTTGGCAGGCCGAGATTTCCTTGCGACTCCTGAGATTTCCTAGCGACTCCTGTGGCGACACGGTCGCCAGGTGTACAGTGTTTCCTCCGACACATTGGTGCGGCTGGCTTCCAGGTTATGCGGGCATTGTGTCAAGAAGCAGTGCGGCTTGGCTGGGTCATGTTTCGGAGGACGCACGGCTCTCAACCTTAGCCTCTCCCGAGTCCGTACGGGAGTTGCAGCGATGTAACAAGACTGTAACTACCAATTTGATACCACGACATTGGGGAGAAATGATAATTAAACATCTTTTTTTTTTCTGTCTCGCGGGCTGGATTGAAGTGCGGGCTGTACTTTTCCCCCCGCCTTATACTAGAATAATGATCTATGGGGTAGATTCCATTATATTAATAATCTATATGGTACTAGAATTTTTTATCTATAGGGTAGAAGTCACTAGAAAAATTAAATATAGTGCGTTTGGAAACTATTCAGACCCCTTGACTTTTTCCACATTTTGTTGTACAGCCTTCACCTAAAATGTATTAAATTATTTTTTTTTTCTTCATCAATCTGCACACAATACCCCATAATGACATCGCAAAAACAGGTTTTTAGAAATTTTAACAAATGTATTAAAAAATATAAACTATCACATTTACATAACTATTCAGACCCTTCACTCTGTACTTTGTTGAAGCATGTTTCGCAGTGATTACAGCCTTAAGTCTTCTTGGGTATGACACTACAAGCTTGGCACTGTATTTGGGAAGTTTCTCCCATTCTTCTCTGCAGATCCTCTCAAGCTCTGTCAGGTTGGATGGGGAGTGTTGCTGCACAGCTATTTTCAGGTCTCTCCAGAGATGTTCGATCGGGTTCAAGTCCAGGCTTTGGCTGGGCCGCTCATAGACATTCAAAGACTTGTCCCGAAGCCACTCCTGCATTTTCTTGGCTGTGTGCTTAGGGTTGTTGTCCTGTTGGAAGGTGAACCTTCGCCCCAGTCTGAGGTCCTGAGCTCGCTGGAACAGGTTTTCATCAAGGATCTCTCTGTACTTTGCTCCGTTCATCTTTCCCTCGCTCCTGACTAGTCTCCCAGTCCCAGCCGCTGAAAAACATCCTCACAGCATAATGCTGCCACCACCATGCTTCCCCGTAGGGATGGTGTCAGGTTTCCTTCAGATGTGACGCTTGGCATTCAGGCCAAAGAGTTCCATCTTGGTTTCATCAGACGAGAGAATTGTTTCTCATGGTCAGAGTCCTTTTAGGTGCCTTTTGGCAAACTCCAAGCAGGCTGTCATGTGCCTTTTTACTGAGGAGTAACTTCCGTCTGGCCACTTCCGATCTCTACGGACAATTCCTTCAACCTCATGGCTTGGTTTCTTTCTCTGACATGCACTGTCACCTGGGGGACCTGATATAGACAGATGTGTGCCTTTCCAAATCATGTCCAATCAATTGCATTTATCACAGGTGGACTCCAGTCAATTTGTAGAAACATCTCAAGGATGATCAATGGCCTGAGGGAGGCAGGTAGCCTTGTGGTTAGAGCGTTGGACTAGTAACCAGCAGGTAGCCTTGTGGTTAGAGCGTTGGACTAGTAACCAGCAGGTAGCCTAGTGGTTAGAGCGTTGGGCCAGTAACCAGCAGGTAGCCTAGTGGTTAGAGCGTTGGACTAGTAACCAGCAGGTAGCCTAGTGGTTAGAGCATTGGACTAGTAACCAGTAGGTAGCCTAGTGGTTAGAGCGTTGGACTAGTAACCAGCAGGTAGCCTAGTGGTTAGAGCGTTGGACTAGTAACCAGCAGGTTGCCTTGTGGTTATAGCGTTGGACTAGTAACCAGCAGGTTGCCTTGTGGTTAGAGCGTTGGACTAGTAACCAGCAGGTAGCCTAGTGGTTAGAGCGTTGGACTAGTAACCAGCAGGTTGCCTTGTGGTTAGAGCGTTGGACTAGTAACCAGCAGGTAGCCTAGTGGTTAGAGCGTTGGACTAGTAACCAGCAGGTAGCCTAATGGTTAGAGCGTTGGACTAGTAACCAGCAGGTAGCCTAGTGGTTAGAGCGTTGGACTAGTAACCAGCAGGTAGCCTAGTGGTTAGAGCGTTGGACTAGTAACCAGCAGGTAGCCTTGTGGTTAGAGCGTTGGACTAGTAACCAGCAGGTAGCCTAGTGGTTAGAGCGTTGGACTAGTAACCAGCAGGTAGCCTTGTGGTTAGAGCGTTGGACTAGTAACCAGCAGGTAGCCTAGTGGTTAGAGCGTTGGACTAGTAACCAGCAGGTAGCCTTGTGGTTAGAGCGTTGGACTAGTAACCAGCAGGTAGCCTAGTGGTTAGAGCGTTGGACTAGTAACCAGCAGGTAGCCTTGTGGTTAGAGCGTTGGACTAGTAACCAGCAGGTAGCCTAGTGGTTAGAGCGTTGGACTAGTAACCAGCAGGTAGCCTAGTGGTTAGAGCGTTGGACTAGTAACCAGCAGGTAGCCTAGTGGTTAGAGCGTTGGACTAGTAACCAGCAGGTAACCTAGTGGTTAGAGCATTGGACTAGTAACCAGCAGGTAGCCTAGTGGTTAGAGCGTTGGACCAGTAACCAGCAGGTAGCCTAGTGGTTAGAGCGTTGGGCCAGTAACCAGCAGGTAGCCTAGTGGTTAGAGCGTTGGACTAGTAACCAGCAGGTAGCCTAGTGGTTAGAGCGTTGGACTAGTAACCAGCAGGTAGCCTAGTGGTTAGAGCGTTGGACTAGTAACCAGCAGGTAGCCTAGTGGTTAGAGCGTTGGACTAGTAACCAGCAGGTTGCCTTGTGGTTAGAGCGTTGGACTAGTAACCAGCAGGTAGCCTAGTGGTTAGAGCGTTGGACTAGTAACCAGCAGGTTGCCTTGTGGTTAGAGCGTTGGACTAGTAACCAGCAGGTAGCCTAGTGGTAAGAGCGTTGGACTAGTAACCAGCAGGTAGCCTAGTGGTTAGAGCGTTGGACTAGTAACCAGCAGGTAGCCTAGTGGTTAGAGCGTTGGACTAGTAACCAGCAGGTAGCCTAGTGGTTAGAGCGTTGGACTAGTAACCAGCAGGTAGCCTAGTGGTTAGAGCGTTGGACTAGTAACCAGCAGGTAGCCTAGTGGTTAGAGCGTTGGGCCAGTAACCAGCAGGTAGCCTAGTGGTTAGAGTGTTGGACTAGTAACCAGCAGGTAGCCTAGTGGTTAGAGCGTTGGGCTAGTAACTGAAAGGTTGCTGGATCGAATCCCTGAGCTGACAAGGTAAAAATCTGTCGTTCTTCCCCTGAACAAGGCAGTTAACCTGCTGTTCCTAGGCCGTCATTGTAAATAAGAATTTGTTCTTAAATGTCTTGCCTAGTTAAATAAAGGAAGAAAAAAATGGAAACAGGATGAGATCAATATTTTTGTGTAAAAAATGTAAAAAAAAAAAAAACGCTTTGTCATTATGGGGTATTGTGTGTAGATTGATGAGGGGAAGAAAGTATTTAATCCGTAATGAAAAGGGGAAGGGGTCTGAATACTTTCCGAATGCACTGTACATAAGAAATTGAAATGATCTTTTTTATATTTCACACAACACCACATGAGGACTCAACTAACACTCTTTAAAGTGATCTGTCAACAAAGGCATTGGAGCATGTAAAGATACGAAAGAGCAACTGATAAGTACTGTATCTACAGTAAGCATAGCTTGGGTGGCTGAGAGCCACACTTTCAAAGTGTCAAGAAATCCCCCTTACCATTTGTTTGTAGTTTTTCTGTACATCTTTTACTATCTTGTCCCTTCCCAGAGTTTTTTTATATTCAAATTATACCTGTATACAAGTCAGACTACAGCATCTTGTAGACATTATTTCATAGGACCTGGAATAGACTGAGCTCCTTCGTTCAGACAACTCACTAGCATAAGGCCTGGCGAAACACAGTGTCCTCCATTTTCTTAGTAACTTCAGGACAAGACTCATTCATTTCTGTCCTGCAAAGGTGTAGATGATCGGATTTAAACAACATCACCACTGTCCACTGCATTGCCAAATCTGTTCTTGTGAATTGTACAGAGTCCCCAAAAATAGTTCTGTCTCTCCAGATAACGCAGGACAATTACCACATGGTATGGGGTCCAGAAGCAATCCTGGAATAGCAGATCAATTTGATGAAGAGGGGGAGGGGAGCAGACCCAAGACAGAAACCTGGTACCACATGGTACCACATGGTACCATCTGGTTTCCATGAGACCCAAGACAGAAACCTGGCACCACATTTT
The DNA here is from genome assembly GCF_016432855.1 of Salvelinus namaycush. Classification (NCBI taxonomy): domain Eukaryota; kingdom Metazoa; phylum Chordata; class Actinopteri; order Salmoniformes; family Salmonidae; genus Salvelinus; species Salvelinus namaycush. Next base: position 341,541 of record NW_024058164.1, read on the forward strand.
AACATCTGGTTTCCATGAGACCCAAGACAGAAACCTGGCACCACATGGTACCACATGGTTTCCATGAGACCCAAGACAGAAACCTGGCACCACATGGTACCACATGGTTTACATGAGACCCAAGACAGAAACCTGGCACCACATGGTTTACATGAGACCCAAGACAGAAACCTGGCACCACATGGTACCATCTGGTTTCCATGAGACCCAAGACAGAAACCTGGCACCACATGGTACCACATGGTTTCCATGAGACCCAAGACAGAAACCTGGCACCACATGGTACCACATGGTTTACATGAGACCCAAGACAGAAACCTGGCACCACATGGTTTACATGAGACCCAAGACAGAAACCTGGCACCACATGGTTTACATGAGACCCAAGACAGAAACCTGGCACCACATGGTTTACATGAGACCCAAGACAGAAACCTGGCACCACATTGTACCATCTGGTTTCCGTGAGACCCGTAACAGAATCTTGGCACCACATGGTACCCTCTGGTTTACACGAGACTCATTATTTACTGTAGGCAGAGAGACACAGATACTGAGAGCCCACATGAACAGAGACAGAGTGATTCCAACTGTGACTGATCTGTGCCTGGCAATGGTGTGAGAGTGGACTATGACCACATAGCGATCCACTGTCAAGATCACCATGAAGAACATGCTGCTATAAAACCCAGCATATACAGTCTGGTTACCAGTTAGCACATCAAGTCCCCCAGGAGCCACTCGGCAGGGAGATGACGAAGAGAAGGTCGTGCCGAGCCAAGTTGAAGAATAGAGGAGGTCTGTCATGCTGCTGGTCCTCCCGTCCCAAAATCCTTCACATTGGCATGCCTGATGCTGTGTTTATATAACCCTAGTGTATCATTGTAGTAGTCTGAATAGTCAAATTATGTTATTGGCTCAATATCCTCGTCTGTAGAAAGACAGAAATAGTATTGTTATTAGTCAAGGTGGTGTGCTCTCACTCATCATCAACCTGAATAGTTAATGACAATTTGCAGTTCAAACAACAAAAAGGGGGTCCACCCTGCCACTGTTTGGGTAAACTGCTGAGGGATGGGGTTGGAGAAATGGAACCAATAATAATACTTTTGGGGGAGGTGGTTATATTAATCCTGTTACACACTTGTGAGTGTTCGCTTGTTCAAGTTTGTTCACTTGTTCAAGTTTGTAACGGAAATGTGTCTCTTGCATATCCCAACTCCCCCTGAGAAGCCGCAGGGAGTGGGGTCACGGCCAGGGTCACCATATCCCAACTCCCCCTGAGAAGCCGCAGGGAGTGGGGTCACGGCCAGGACCAACATTGTCCAGCGCCTCTGGAGCAATCGGGCTTAATTGACTTGCTGAAGGCCGCTGCGACAGATTTCTAACCTCGTCGGCTCCATATTGACGTACATACTGTAGCTATGGATGCAGGAACTGACTATCCATGAGATCAATACACATTCTGAAGCTATACAGTGTTTGTTTACAATGGAACTGACTATCCATGAGATCAATACACATTCTGAAGCTATACAGTGTTTGTTTACAATGGAACTGACTATCCATGAGATCAATACACATTCTGAAGCTATACAGTGTTTGTTTACAATGGAACTGACTATCCATGAGATCAATACACATTCTGAAGCTATACAGTGTTTGTTTACAATGGAACTGACTATCCATGAGATCAATACACATTCTGAAGCTATACAGTGTTTGTTTACAATGGAACTGACTATCCATGAGATCAATACACATTCTGAAGCTATACAGTGTTTGTTTACAATGGAACTGACTATCCATGAGATCAATACACATTCTGAAGCTATACAGTGTTTGTTTACAATGGAACTGACTATCCATGAGATCAATACACATTCTGAAGCTATACAGTGTTTGTTTACAATGGAACTGACTATCCATGAGATCAATACACATTCTGAAGCTATACAGTGTTTGTTTACAATGGAACTGACTATCCATGAGATCAATACACATTCTGAAGCTATACAGTGTTTGTTTACAATGGAACTGACTATCCATGAGATCAATACACATTCTGAAGCTATACAGTGTTTGTTTACAATGGAACTGACTATCCATGAGATCAATACACATTCTGAAGCTATACAGTGTTTGTTTACAATGGAACTGACTATCCATGAGATCAATACACATTCTGAAGCTATACAGTGTTTGTTTACAATGGAACTGACTATCCATGAGATCAATACACATTCTGAAGCTATACAGTGTTTGTTTACAATGGAACTGACTATCCATGAGATCAATACACATTCTGAAGCTATACAGTGTTTGTTTACAATGGAACTGACTATCCATGAGATCAATACACATTCTGAAGCTATACAGTGTTTGTTTACAATGGAACTGACTATCCATGAGATCAATACACATTCTGAAGCTATACAGTGTTTGTTTACAATGGAACTGACTATCCATGAGATCAATACACATTCTGAAGCTATACAGTGTTTGTTTACAATGGAACTGACTATCCATGAGATCAATACACATTCTGAAGCTATACAGTGTTTGTTTACAATGGAACTGACTATCCATGAGATCAATACACATTCTGAAGCTATACAGTGTTTGTTTACAATGGAACTGACTATCCATGAGATCAATACACATTCTGAAGCTATACAGTGTTTGTTTACAATGGAACTGACTATCCATGAGATCAATACACATTCTGAAGCTATACAGTGTTTGTTTACAATGGAACTGACTATCCATGAGATCAATACACATTCTGAAGCTATACAGTGTTTGTTTACAATGGAACTGACTATCCATGAGATCAATACACATTCTGAAGCTATACAGTGTTTGTTTACAATGGAACTGACTATCCATGAGATCAATACACATTCTGAAGCTATACAGTGTTTGTTTACAATGGAACTGACTATCCATGAGATCAATACACATTCTGAAGCTATACAGTGTTTGTTTACAATGGAACTGACTATCCATGAGATCAATACACATTCTGAAGCTATACAGTGTTTGTTTACAATGGAACTGACTATCCATGAGATCAATACACATTCTGAAGCTATACAGTGTTTGTTTACAATGGAACTGACTATCCATGAGATCAATACACATTCTGAAGCTATACAGTGTTTGTTTACAATGGAACTGACTATCCATGAGATCAATACACATTCTGAAGCTATACAGTGTTTGTTTACAATGGAACTGACTATCCATGAGATCAATACACATTCTGAAGCTATACAGTGTTTGTTTACAATGGAACTGACTATCCATGAGATCAATACACATTCTGAAGCTATACAGTGTTTGTTTACAATGGAACTGACTATCCATGAGATCAATACACATTCTGAAGCTATACAGTGTTTGTTTACAATGGAACTGACTATCCATGAGATCAATACACATTCTGAAGCTATACAGTGTTTGTTTACAATGGAACTGACTATCCATGAGATCAATACACATTCTGAAGCTATACAGTGTTTGTTTACAATGGAACTGACTATCCATGAGATCAATACACATTCTGAAGCTATACAGTGTTTGTTTACAATGGAACTGACTATCCATGAGATCAATACACATTCTGAAGCTATACAGTGTTTGTTTACAATGGAACTGACTATCCATGAGATCAATACACATTCTGAAGCTATACAGTGTTTGTTTACAATGGAACTGACTATCCATGAGATCAATACACATTCTGAAGCTATACAGTGTTTGTTTACAATGGAACTGACTATCCATGAGATCAATACACATTCTGAAGCTATACAGTGTTTGTTTACAATGGAACTGACTATCCATGAGATCAATACACATTCTGAAGCTATACAGTGTTTGTTTACAATGGAACTGACTATCCATGAGATCAATACACATTCTGAAGCTATACAGTGTTTGTTTACAATGGAACTGACTATCCATGAGATCAATAAGTATAATCAATACTGAAGCTATACAGTGGTTGTTTACAATTACATTGTTTACAAACAATGGAGTGAAACAATCTTATATTTGAGATTTCTGTTGGTGTACAACATTTTAACTGAGTAAGTCATACTACCTACAAATCAATGGTTATATATCATTCATTTAAAACTAAAAAAAAAATGGTGTACCAATCGTTAATGTACCCTATTGAAATAGTATCATTGTACTGAATATTCATCAAAACAAACAAACAAGTTAACACACAAACACAGGTGTCATGCCCATAGGCACCACAGGGGCACACGCCCCCTCAGATTTGTCCTGTTTAATAAAAATGTATTTTTGTTTATTTTGTTTTTGTTTCTATGTAATACTACTAGCCACCTAGCCATTTCATGAAGTTGGCTTTAGCTAGCCCACATAGGTTCCCATCCTCATAACTAGCTAACAAGAAGCCATTTCAGCCTATCAATCAGGTTGGAGTAGCTAGCTTGTCTAACTATCTTAGCTGGCATGTTGCTGGCAAGGTTGGTAGATTACTAAATGTACTGAATAAGACTCACATTCATTTAAATATTTTACCCAGATTTTAGCAGAGATGCATATTTAGTTTATGCTACAGGTTGATTCTACAGATTATGGGGCTGCTCTGACACCTTCAGGTGCTTACAGGTGTTCACAGTCAAAGACATCTAGAAAGACATAGCCATGGCTCTCCAAATGCACCAACCCTGTTCCTGGAGAGAGACCCTCCTGTAGGTTATCACTCTAACCCTGTTCCTGGAGAGATACCATCCTGTAGGTTATCACTCTAACCCTGTTCCTGGAGAGATACCCTCCTGTAGGTTATCACTCCATCCCTGTTCCTAGAGAGAAACCCTCCTGTAGGTTATCACTCTAACCCTGTTCCTGGAGAGATACCCTCCTGTAGGTTATCACTCTAACCCTGTTCCTGGAGAGATACCCTCCTGTAGGTTATCACTCTAACCCTGTTCCTGGAGAGATACCCTCCTGTAGGTTATCACTCTAACCCTGTTCCTGGAGAGATACCCTCCTGTAGGTTATCACTCTAACCCTGTTCCTGGAGAGATACCCTCCTGTAGGTTATCACTCTAACCCTGTTCCTGGAGAGATACCCTCCTGTAGGTTTTCACTCTAACCCTGTTCCTGGAGAGAGACCCTCCTGTAGGTTATCACTCTAACCCTGTTCCTGGAGAGAGACCCTCCTGTAGGTTATCACTCTAACCCTGTTCCTGGAGAGAGACCCTCCTGTAGGTTATCACTCTAACCCTGTTCCTGGAGAGAGACCATCCTGTAGGTTATCACTCTAACCCTGTTCCTGGAGAGAGACCCTCCTGTAGGTTATCACTCTAACCCTGTTCCTGGAGAGATACCCTCCTGTAGGTTTTCACTCTAACCCTGTTCCTGGAGAAATACCATCCTGTAGGTTATCACTCCAACCCTGTTCCTGGAGAGAGACCCTCCTGTAGGTTATCACTCTAACCCTGTTCCTGGAGAGATACCCTCCTGTAGGTTATCACTCTAACCCTGTTCCTGGAGAGAAACCCTCCTGTAGGTTTTAACTCCAACCCTGTTCCTGGAGAGATACCCTCCTGTAGGTTTTCACTCTAACCCTGTTCCTGGAGAGAGACCCTCCTGTAGGTTTTCACTCTAACCCTGTTCCTGGAGAGAGACCCTCCTGTAGGTTTTCACTCTAACCCTGTTCCTGGAGAGATACCCTCCTGTAGGTTATCACTCTAACCCTGTTCCTGGAGAGATACCATCCTGTAGGTTCCGTCAAAATATTCTGTGGACAGATGAAATTACAGTTGAGTTGTTTGGAAGGAACACACAACACTATGTGTGGAGAAAAAAAGCACAGCACACCAACATCAACCTCATCCCAACTGTAAAGTATGGTGGAGGGAGCATCATGGGGCTGTTTTGCTGCCTCAGGGCCTGGACAGCTTGCTATCATCGACGGAAAAACGTGGGAATTCCTCTATCAAGACATAGCCTGTAATCGAGCCCACGAATACTGATGCTCCAAATACTCAACTAGTCTAAAGGACAGTTTTATTGCTTCTTTAATCAGAACTACAGTTTTCAGCTGTGCTAACATAATTGCAAAAGGGTTTTCTAATGATCAATTAGTCTTTTAAAATGATAAACTTGGATTAGCTAACACAACGTGCCATTGGAACACAGGAGTGATGGTTGCTGATAATGGGCCTCTGTACGTCTATGTAGATATTCCATTAAAAATCAGCCGTTTCCAGCTACAATAGTCATTTACAACATTAACAATGTCTACACTATATTTCTGATAAATGTTATGTTATTTTAATGGACATAAATGTCCACCTACTCATTCAAGGGTTTGTCTTTATTGTTACTATTTTCTACATTGTAGAAAAGTTGTGAAGACATCAAAACTATGAAATAACACGTATGTAATCATATAGTAACCAAAAAAAGTGTTAAACAAATCAAAATCTATTTCGTATTTGAGAATCTTCGAAGTAGCCCCCCTTTGCCTTGATGACAGATTTGCACGCTCTTGGCATTATCTCGGTCATAAGGTCTTATCTTCTGAACTAGCAGCACACTTCAAAAGGCATAGCATAGAGTACTGTATGTATTGACAGGTAGAGAATTCCACTGTCATTGAATTCCATGGAAAATACTTGCATGACCCCTGATTGGACTAGCCCACAGTTGTTTTTCACAGCAGACGCTTTTGGCAGTTACTGAATTTGTCTTTGTAGTTCTTTTGTCACCTCTGTTGTTGTTGACTCTATATGCTGTCTGTCCTTCCCAATGGCAACACAAACAACAACTCTAAAACTGCTGGGTAACACTGATTAGGCACTTTAAATCTAATCTACAACAATTACATCATACAATGTAATGCAAATCTTTTATTTTTATTTTTTTTATTGAACCTTTATTTAACTAGGCAAGTCAGTTAAGAACAAATTCTTATTTACAATGACGGCCGACCAAAAGGCAAAAGGCCTCCTGCGGGGACGGGGGCAGGGAAAATAAATATAAATACAGGACAAAACACAAATCACGACAAGAGAGACAACACAACACTACATAAAGAGAGACCTAAGACAACAACATAGCAACACATGACAACACAGCATGGTAGCAGCACAAAAAATGGTACAAACATTATTGGGCACAGAAACAGCACAACGGGAAAAAAGATAGACAACAAAGCAGCCACAACTGTCAGTAAGAGTGTCCATGATTGAGTCTTTGAATGAAGAGATTGAGATAAAACTGTCCAGTTTGAGTGTTTGTTGCAGCTCGTTCCAGTCGCTAGCTGCAGCGAACTGAAAAGAGGAGCGACCCAGGGATGTGTGTGCTTTGGGGACCACAAATCAGAATTGGGGCTAGCAACAGGAGATGGGCCAGGGTGTACATGCACATTTCCAGATATCATCAGCAGTAATACAATCAAGTCACGGCATAGTACAGGGAGAGCTCTGCAGTGCTGATTTTATGACATCTGATGGCAACAAGATCATATTGTACAGAAATGTCATCAGGTAGCATGAAGCCGGCGGTGGTTAGAATAGGATGGGAGGTCAAGAGTCCGTGTAACAAATAGAGAGTCAGAGTCCCGAGTGAGGGCACAAACACAGTCTGTCCCACGGTTGGTTAAAGAAAATTTGTAGTCAACAAAGCATATAGGAGTCATGAGGCAAATAGAAAAATAGCAAAATGCACAAGAAGAAAATGTCATATATAACGGCTTGGGGCCATTGTAAGTTCAGTCTCTCGACCTTACAGTGTGCTGAAGGGGAGCGAAAGCTCGGGAGAAAGGGGGGAGTGTGGTGGGGGTACCTGTTTACAGACGTAAATCAGACACTCCAGTACTGTATGGGATTGTTTTATAGTTACTATGCTGTATATCTGGGGCGGCAGGTAGCCTAGTGGTTAGAGCGTTGGGCCAGTTACTGAAAGGTTGCTAGATCGAATCCCCAAACTGACAAGATAAAAAATCTGTTGTTCTGCCCCTGAACAACCCACTGTTCCTAGATCGTCATTGTAAATAAGAATTTGTTCTTAACTGACTTGCCTAGTTAATTTATTTATTTTAAATACATATTTAGAAACACGTTCTATCCTTCAGGTGTCATAATGTGGTATCATCTATTTACTGGTGTTGTTGCGAGAGGCTGAAGTCCACAACCCTTATTACCTGAAAGGAAACTAAATCCTTAGTATTTTGCACCCATGGCCCTGTATCTCCTTCTCCCTGATGAAGGCTTTTATCTAATCACCTCCTATGAAATGCTGCAGAAAGCACATGATGAATCGTGGTTATTTGAAGACAGCGATTGCTGAACATTCCCCTCTGCTCTGCCTCTGGAGACTTGTGGTGCCATTTACGTGTAATTTCCTTGGTTATTGACTGAACATTTTCACAGTTATTTGTATTTATTATGGATCCATATTAGTTCCTGCCAAGGCAGCAGCTACTCTTCCTGGGGTCCAAACACATTAAGGCAATTACATTATATTACATCATATAACATTATTACACCACTACATATCTACAATATAACATGTATAATACAACAATATCACATTGTACGTGTGTGTAGAGTTCGTGTGCTAGCGCTTGTGTTCGTATGTCTATACCTGTGTGTGTGTCTCTTCACAGTCCCTGCTGTTCTATAAGGTGTATTTCTATCTGTTTTATGAATCTGATTCTACTGCTTGAATCAGTTACCTGATGTGGAATAGAGTTCCATGTAGTCATGGTTCTATGTAGTACTGTGCTGACATGCATATTATTAATGTTAGCTCTCTGTGTAAATTTAAGGGCCAGCCGTGCTGCCCTGTTCTGAGCCAATTGCAATTTTCCTAAATTTCTCTCTGTGGCACCTGACCACACGATTGAACAGTAGTCAAGGTGGGACAACACTAGGGCCTGTAGGACCTGCCTTGTTGATAGTGCTGTTAAGAAGGTACATCAGCGCTTTATTATGGACAGATTTCTCCCCATATTAGCTACTGTTGTATCAACATGTTTAGACCATGACAGTTTATAATCCAGGGTTACTCCAAGCAGTTTAGTCACCTCCACTTGCTCAATTTCCACATTATTCATTACAATATTTAGTTGAGGTTTACATGCATAGTCTAATTGTCCATGTGATTTAATCAAATTATGTTCTTTACTGACAAAAGCAAAATTAAAGGTTGAGAATTAAACAAATTCGCTGCAGGATGTAATAATGCTGACAAATATAATTTATAAATATAATAATCAAACCTTTTCCATGTTGCACAATCACACATAATAATGAGGAAGGTACAAGGGCATGAAGTAATGGCAAACAACCGAGCATATCGCATATGAAACACCCATATGTTCTCACCTGGTTATATTTGGAGAAAACCATCACAGAAACACAAAACAAGTCTTGTGACTGTTAAAAAGAGCTTAGGCTAGTATCTCATTTCCTTATCAGGATATTCATTCCTTGGACCATGTTGATCATGTTCAGCTTCCTGTAGGAGAATTGGAATTTTGATAGCATCCACTTCAGCAATAACAAAGGTGAATACCATGTTAAATCAAATGTTATTGGTCACGTACACATGATTAGCAGATATTAATGCGAGTGTAGCGAAATGCTTCTAGTTCCGACCGTGCAGTAATATCTAACAAGTAATCTAACAAATTCACAACGATTACCTTGTAAAGGGATGAATAAAAATATGTACATATAAATATATGGCCGTGCAGCATAGGCAAGATGCAGTAGATGGTATAGAATACAGTATATACATATGAGATGAGTATTGTAGGATATGTAGAAATGATTAAAGTGGCGTTATTTAAAGTGACTAGTGACATCTTTATTACATTTATTAAAGTGGCCAGAGATTTGAGTCTGTATGTTGGCAGCAGCCACTCAATGTTAGTGATGGCTGTTTAACAATCCGATGGCCTTGAGATAGAAGCTGTTTTTCAGTCTCTCGGTCCCAGCTTTGATGCACCTGGGTGTTCTTTAATGGAAGCCTATCAAATATAATCCAGCTAGAATCAGGAATTCCCCAAGGTAGCTGTTTAAGCCCCTTGCTTTTTTCAATTTTTACTAACGACATGCCACTGACCTTGAGTAAAGCCAGAGTTTCTATGCATGTGGATGACTCGACAATACACGTCAGCTACTAGAGTGACTGAAATGACAGCAACACTCAACAAACAGCTGCAGTTAGTTTCAGAGTGGGTGGCAAAGAATAAATTAGCCCTAAATATTTCTAAAACTGAAAGCATTGTATTTGGAACAAAACAGTCACGAAACCCTAAACATCAACTAAATCTTGTAATAAATAATGTGGAAATTGAGCAAGTTGAGATGACTAAACTGCTTGGAGTAACACTAGATTGTAAACTGTCATGGTAAAAACAAAGGATTTAGGAAAATCGCAGTTGGCTCAGAACAGGGCAGCACGGCTGGTCCTTGAATGTACACTGAGAGCTAATATTAATGACATGCATGTCAATCTCTCCTGGCTGAAAGTGAAGGAGAGATTGACTACGTCACGACTTTTATTAGTGGTGGAGTAGGGGCGTGAGGGCACACAGTGTGTTGTGAAATCTGTGAATGTATTGTAATGTTTTAAAATTGTATAAACTGCCTTAATTTTGCTGGACCCCAGGAAGAGTAGCTGCTGCTTTGGCAGGAACTAATGGGGATCCATAATAAATACAAAATACAAATGCTGACCTCGCCTTCTGGATGGTAGCTGGGTGAACAGGCAGTGGCTCAGGTGGTTGTTGTCCTTGTTGATCTTTTTGGCCTTCCTGTGACATCGGGTGGTGTAGCTGTCCTGGAGGGCAGGTAGTTTGCCCCCAGTGGTGCATTGTGCAGACCTCACTACCCTCTGGAGAGCCTTGCGGTTGAGGGCGGTGCAGTTGCCGTACCATGCGGTGATACAGCCCGACAGGATGCTCTCGATTGTGCATCTGTAAAAGTTGGTGAGTGTTTTAGGTGACAAGCCAAATTTCTTCAGCTTCCTGAGGTTGAAGAGGCGCTTTTGCGCCTTCTTCACCACGCTGTCTGTGTGTGTGCACCATTTCAGATTGTCCGTGATGTGTACGCCGAGGAACTTAAAACTTTACACCTTCTCCACTACTGTCCTTTCGATGTGGATGGGGGGATGCTTCCTCTGCTGTTTCCTGAAGTCCACGATCATCTCCTTTGTTTTGTTGACATTGAGTGTGAGGTTATTTTCCTGACACCACACTCCAAGGGCCCTCACCTCCTCCCTGTAGGCCGTCTGATTGTTGTTGGTAATCAAGCCTACCACTGTAGTGTCGTCTGCAAACTTGATGATTGAGTTGGAGAGGGCTGAGAACACACCTTTGTGGGGCCCCAGTGTTGAGGATCCGCTGGGTGGAGATGTTGTTTCCTACCCTCACCACCTGGGGGCGGCCCGTCAAAGTCCAGGACCCAGTTGCACAGGGCGGTGTCGAGACCCAGGGTCTCGAGCTTAATGACGAGTTTGGAGGGTACTATGGTGTTAAATGCTGAGCTGTTGTCAATGAACATCATTCTTACATAGGTATTCCTCTTGTCCAGATGGGATAGGGCAGTGTGCAGTGTGGTTGCGATTGCGTCGTCTGTGGACCTATTGGGTCGGTAAGCAAATTGGAGTGGGTCTAGGGTGTCCGGTAGGGTGGAGGTGATATGGTCCTTGACTAGTCTCTCAAAGCACTTCATGATGACGGAAGTGAGGGCTACGGGGCGATAGTCATTTAGTTCAGTTACCTTAGCTTTCTTGGGAACAGGAACAATGGTGGCCATCTTGAAGCATGTGGGAACCCCTTACTGGGATAGGTGATTGATTGAATATGTCCGTAAACACACCAGCCAGCTGGTCTGTGCATGCTCTGAGGACGCGGCAAGGGATGCCATCTGGGCCGGCAGCCTTGCGAGGGTTAACACGTTTAAATGTTTTACTCACTTTGGCCACGTTGAAGGAGAGCCCATAGGCTTTGGTTGTGGGCTGTGTCAGTGACACTGTATTGTCCTCAAAGCGAGCAAAGAAGTTGTTTAATTTGTCTGGGAGCAAGATGTCGATTTCCGCGATGGGGCTGGTTTTCTTTTTGTAATCCCGGTTTGACTGTAGACCCTGCCACATACGTCTCGTGTTTAAGCCGTTAAATTGCAACTCTACTTTGTCTCTATACTGAGCCTTTTCTTGTTTGATTGCCTTGCGGAGGGAATAGATACACTGTTTGTATTCGGTCATCTTTCCAGTCGTCTTACCATGATTAAAAGCAGTGGTTCGCGCTTTCAGTTTTTCACAAATGCTGCCATCAACCACGGTTTCTGGTTAACCTGTCTAGCGCCGGGGTTCCGCTAGCGGAACTCCTCCCACATTCCACTGAAAAGGCAGATCGCGAAATTCAAAAAATATTTTTGAGAAATATTTAACTTTCACACATTAACAAGTCCAATACAGCAAATGAAAGATAAACATCTTGTGAATCCTGTCAACATGTCCGATTTCTAAAACGTATATTTATGTTAGCTCACCACCAAATACAAAAAAGCACAGACATTTTTCACAGCACAGGTAGCATGCACAAAACCAACCAAACTAACCAAGAACCAACCAAACTAACCAAGAAACAACTTCATCAGATGACAGTCTTATAACATGTTACACAATAAATCTATGTTTTGTTCGAAAAATGTGCATATTTGAGCTATAAATCAGTTTTACATTGCAGCTACCATCACAGCTACCGTCACAAATAGCACCGAAGCAGCCAGAGTAATTATAGAGACCAACGTGAAATACCTAAATACCTAAAATGCATGGTGTACAGCAAATGAAAGACAAGCATCTTGTGAATCCAGCCAATATTTCCGATTTTTTAAAAAGTGTTTTACAGCAAAAACACAATATAGCATTATATTAGCTTACTACAATAGCCTACCACACAACCGCATTCATTCATTCAAGGCACGTTAGCGATAGCGATAGGCACGTTAGCGAATAAACGAGCAAAAGATATAAATTTTTTCACTAACCTTCTCAAAATTCATCAGATGACAGTCCTATAACATCATATTACACAATACATATATGGTTTGTTCGAAAATGTGCATATTTAGAGCTGATATCCGTGGTTATACATTCTGAAAACTTAGCATCTTTTTCCCAGAATGTCCGGATATTTTTCTGACACTCACCTATTCTGACCAAATAACTATTCATAAACATTACAAAAAAATACATGTTGTATAGGAAATGATAGATACACTAGTTCTTAATGCAATCGCCGTGTTAGAATTATAAAAATAACTTCATTTCGACATGCAGCTTACGTTATGGCGAGAGAGCGCCCAAAATCTGGGCGCAAACTAATAGTACACATGTTCGACAGATATATGAAATAACATCATAAATGGGTCCTACTTTTGATGATCTTCCATCAGAATGTTGTACAAGGGGTCCTTTGTCGGGAACAATCGTTGTTTGGTTTTAGAATGGCATTTTTCCCTCTCGAATGAGCAAGCAAAACTAGCCAAGTGGCGCTAAGCTCTCCTTCGTCACTAAACGCAAAGAACGCAACACGTCTAAACTCCCGAAAAAATTTCAATAATCTAATAAAACTATATTGAAAAAACATACTTTACGATGATATTTTCACATTTATCAAATAAAATCAAAGCCGGAGATATAAGACGTCTATAACGATTGCTTTTCAGAAGCCAATACTGGTGACCTTTATGCGCTTCCTGAACAAACTAATTCTGGGGTCATGTCATTCCAAGCTGTCTCTTTTGACCATAGAAAGAGATTGAGACCCCATTTCACCTCTCACAGCCTATTGACATCTAGTGGAAGGCGTATGAAGTGCATGTATACTAATAGAATTCAAGCAAACGATTAGGGAGGCCCTGGAACAGAGCCTGGATTTCCGATTTTTCACTTTCTGACAGGAAGTTTGCTGCAAAAGGAGTTCTGTTTTACTCACAGATATAATTCAAACGGTTTTAGAAACTTGAGAGTGTTTTCTATCCAATAGTAATAATAATATGCATATTGTACGAGCAAGAATAGAGTACGAGGCCGTTTAAATTGGGCACGATTTTTCCCCAAAGTGTAAATAGCGCCCTCTATCCTTAATAGTCACAGTGGGTACAACATCACCGATGCACTTGCTAATAAACTCACTTACCGAGTCAGCTTATACGTCAATGTTATTGAGGCTACTCGGAACATATCCCAGTCCATGTGATCGAAGCAATCTTGAAGCAAGGAATCCGATTGGTCAGACCAGCGTTGGACAGACCTGAGCACGGCCGTTTCCTGTTTTAGTTTCTGTCTATAGGCTGGGAGCAACAATATGGAGTCATTGTCAGATTTGCCGAAGGGAGGGCGGGGGACGGCTTTGTTTGCCTCGTGGAAGTTAGAGTAGCAATGGTCCAGAATGCTCATGTCACGCATTCGATATGCTGATAGGATTTAGGAAGCCTTGTTTTCAGATTAGCTTTGTTAAAATCCCCAACTACAATAAATGCAGCCTCAGGATATATGGTTTTCAGTTTACATGGAGTCCAGTGAAGTTCTTTCAGGGCTGTCGAGGTATCTACTTGGGGGTGGGATATACACGTCTGTGAATATAATCGAAAATAATTATATTGGTAGATAATACGATCGGCATTTGATTGTAAGGAATTCTATGTCAGGTGAACAGAAGGACTTGAGTTCCTGTATGTTGTTATGATTACACCATGAGTCGTTAATCATAAGGCATAAACCCCCACCCTTCTTCTTACCAGAGAGATGTTTTTTTCTGTCGGCGCAATGCATGAAGAAACCGGGTGGCTGTATCGACTCTGACAACATATCACGAGTGAGCCATGTTTCCGTGAAACAAAGAATGTTACAATCTCTGTCTCTTTAGTTGGCAACTCATGCCCTAATTTTATCCACCTTGTTGTTCAGAGATTGGACATTGGCGAGTAATATGCTCGGGAGCGGTGGATGGTGTGCTCGCCATCTGAGTCTGACCAGGAGGCCGCTCCGTCTGCCTCTCCTGCGGCGACCACATTGTTTTGGGTCGACCTCTGGGATAAGATCCCATGTCCAGGGTGGAGGTCCGAACAAAGGATCCGCTTTGGGAAAGGTGTATTCCTGGTCGTAATGTTGGTAAGTTGACGTCATTCTTATATCCAATAGTTCTTCCTGGCTGTATGTTATAACACTTTAGATTTTCTGGACTAACAATGTAAGAAATAATACATAAAAAAACAAATTACTGCGTAGTTTCCTCAGGACCTGAAGCGAGGCGACCATCTCTGTCGGCGCCATTCTGCTTCTGCCATTGATGTGTTTCCTCCAAACAGCAGGAGTTGTCTGACTGGCGGGATATGTACCTCCAGACTGGCGGGATATGTACCCTCAGACTGGCGGATATGTACCCCTAGACTGGCGGATATGTACCCCTAGACTGGCGGGATATGTACCCCCAGACTGGCGGGATATGTACCCCCAGACTGGCGGGATATGTACCTCCCTTGACTTTACTTGTCCACGTCCGTCTACAGTCTGCTACTTTCGGCTTACCACTCAAACGCACCCTGTGTGTGTGCTCTCCACCGTGTGTGGCTAGCAGGGAAGGGTAGGTTTTAACCCTGTGTGATGTTAGCAGTAAAGCTGAACTTGAGTTAATCAGGAGAAGGGTAGGTTTTAACACTGTGTGTTAGGAGTAAAGCTGAACTTGAGCTAATCAGGAGGCCACCTGTCGGAATAGCCATCACTCACTGAGGCTATTAACCATAATCCTAGCTAGAACCGTACATGTGCTGAACAGACATACACTCTCTTTTCTGGCACGTAGACGCAACACACACCCAGGCATTCTAGAGAGGTTGCACAGTGCAATGGCAGGGTGACAGAGGACACTCCTCCTGGTCAGTATACAACCAGGATGATATTCCCTGGATATTCAGGTTGTCTTCATACCTCTACAGCCTCAACAGTAAGTCTGCATTACTAATGGAGTTGGGTTGTGAGGACTGGAGTAGAAGTAGCTGCGTGATGTGCTTACTTACAGTATCTGAGGCCTTTTTGGTTAGTTGATTGATGTTTTCAATATTGATGTAGACCTGGGATCCTATGTTGGTTTAATCTATAAGGAAAGATGCATATGGTATTGTTTCTGGTTTTGTCAGGTTGAGACCTTCTGCATCAGATTAACACCAACAACAGAGAACACTGCTGGTCTGGTTAGCTCCCCTCCCCTGGCTCTGGCACTAGACCTAGCATCATCCCTCCTGGGTCCTAGACCTAGCATCATCCCTCCTGGGTCATAGACCTAGCATCATCCCTCCTAGGTCCTAGACCTAGCATCATCCCTCCTAGGTCCTAGACCTAGCATCATCCCTCCTAGGTCCTAGACCTAGAACCACCCCTCCTAGGTCCTAGACCTAGAACCACCCCTCCTGGGTCCTAGACCTAGCACCACCCCTCCTAGGTCCTAGACCTAGAACCACCCCTCCTGGGTCCTAGACCTAGCACCATCCCTCCTGGGTCCTAGACCTAGCACCACCCCTCCTGGGCCCTAGACCTAGCACCACCCCTCCTGGGCCCTAGACCTAGCACCACTCCTCCTAGGTCCTTGACCTAGCACCATCCCTCCTGGGTCCTAGACCTAGCACCACCCCTCCTGGGTCCTAGACCTAGCACCACTCCTCCTGGGTCCTAGACCTAGCACCACCCCTCCTGGGTCCTAGACCTAGCACCACCCCTGCTGGGTCCTAGATCTAGCACCACCCCTCCTAGGTCCTAGACCTAGAACCACCACTCCTGGGTCCTAGACCTAGCACCATCCCTCCTGGGTCCTAGACCTAGCACCACCCCTGCTGGGTCCTAGACCTAGCACCGCCCCTCCTGGGTCCTAGCTCTAGACCTAGCACCACCCTTCCTAGGTCCTAGACCTAGCACCACCCTTCCTGGGTCCTAGACCTAGCACCACCCATCCTGGGTCCTAGACCTAGCACCACCCCTCCTGGGTCCTAGACCTAGCACCACCCCTCCTAGGTCCTAGACCTAGCACCATCCCTCCTGGGTCCTAGACCTAGCACCACCCCTCCTGGGTCCTAGACCTAGCACCACCCCTCCTGGGTCCTAGACCTAGCACCACCCCTCCTGGGTCCTAGACCTAGCACCACCCCTCCTGGGTCCTAGACCTAGCACCATCCCTGCTGGGTCCTAGACCTAGCAACACCCCTCCTAGGTCCTAGCTCTAGACCTAGCCCCACCCTTCCTAGGTCCTAGACCTAGCACCACCCCTCCTGGGTCCTAGACCTAGCACCACCCCTCCTGGGTCCTAGACCTAGCACCACCCCTGCTGGGTCCTAGACCTAGCACCACCCCTCCTAGACCTAGCACCACCCCTCCTGGGTCCTAGACTTAGCCCCACCCCTCCTGGGTCCTAGCTCTAGACCTAGCACCGCCCCTGCTGGGTCCTAGACCTAGCACCACCCTTCCTAGGTCCTAGCTCTAGACCTAGCACCACCCTTCCTAGGTCCTAGCTCTAGACCTAGCACCACCCCTCCTGGGTCCTAGACCTAGCACCACCCCTCCTGGGTCCTAGCTCTAGACCTAGCACCGCGCCTCCTGGGTCCTAGACCTAGCACCGCCCCTGCTGGGTCCTAGACCTAGCACCACCCTTCCTAGGTCCTAGCTCTAGACCTAGCACCACCCCTCCTAGGTCCTAGCTCTAGACCTAGCACCACCCCTCCTGGGTCCTAGACCTAGCACCATCCCTCCTGGGTCCTAGACCTAGCACCACCCCTCCTGGGTCCTAGACCTAGCACCACCCCTCCTGGGTCCTAGCTCTAGACCTAGCACCGCCCCTGCTGGTTCCTAGACCTAGCACCACCCCTCCTGGGTCCTAGTCCTAGCACCACCCCTCCTGGGTCCTAGACCTAGCACCACCCCTCCTGGGTCCTAGACCTAGCACCACCCCTCCTGGGTCCTAGATCTAGCACCACCCCTCCTGGGTCCTAGATCTAGCACCACCCCTCCTAGGTCCTAGACCTAGAACCACCACTCCTGGGTCCTAGACCTAGCACCATCCCTCCTGGGTCCTAGACCTAGCACCATCCCTGCTGGGTCCTAGACCTAGCAACACCCCTCCTAGGTCCTAGCTCTAGACCTAGCCCCACCCTTCCTAGGTCCTAGACCTAGCACCACCCCTCCTGGGTCCTAGACCTAGCACCACTCCTCCTGGGTCCTAGACCTAGCACCACCCCTCCTGGGTCCTAGACCTAGCACCACCCCTGCTGGGTCCTAGACCTAGCACCACCCCTCCTAGACCTAGCACCACCCCTCCTGGGTCCTAGACTTAGCCCCACCCCTCCTGGGTCCTAGCTCTAGACCTAGCACCGCCCCTGCTGGGTCCTAGACCTAGCACCACCCTTCCTAGGTCCTAGCTCTAGACCTAGCACCACCCCTCCTGGGTCCTAGCTCTAGACCTAGCACCACCCTTCCTAGGTCCTAGCTCTAGACCTAGCACCACCCCTCCTGGGTCCTAGACCTAGCACCACCCCTCCTGGGTCCTAGCTCTAGACCTAGCACCACCCCTCCTAGACCTAGCACCACCCCTCCTGGGTCCTAGACTTAGCCCCACCCCTCCTGGGTCCTAGCTCTAGACCTAGCACCGCCCCTGCTGGGTCCTAGACCTAGCACCACCCTTCCTAGGTCCTAGCTCTAGACCTAGCACCACCCTTCCTAGGTCCTAGCTCTAGACCTAGCACCACCCCTCCTGGGTCCTAGACCTAGCACCACCCCTCCTGGGTCCTAGCTCTAGACCTAGCACCGCCCCTCCTGGGTCCTAGACCTAGCACTGCCCCTGCTGGGTCCTAGACCTAGCACCACCCTTCCTAGGTCCTAGCTCTAGACCTAGCACCACCCCTCCTGGGTCCTAGACCTAGCACCACCCCTCCTGGGTCCTAGACCTAGCACCACCCCTCCTGGGTCCTAGACCTAGCACCACCCCTGCTGGGTCCTAGACCTAGCACCACCCCTCCTAGACCTAGCACCACCCCTCCTGGGTCCTAGCTCTAGACCTAGCACCAGCCCTCCTGGGTCCTAGCTCTAGACCTAGCACCACCCTTCCTAGGTCCTAGCTCTAGACCTAGCACCACCCCTCCTGGGTCCTAGACCTAGCACCACCCCTCCTGGGTCCTAGCTCTAGACCTAGCACCACCCCTCCTAGACCTAGCACCACCCCTCCTGGGTCCTAGACTTAGCCCCACCCCTCCTGGGTCCTAGCTCTAGACCTAGCACCGCCCCTGCTGGGTCCTAGACCTAGCACCACCCTTCCTAGGTCCTAGCTCTAGACCTAGCACCACCCTTCCTAGGTCCTAGCTCTAGACCTAGCACCACCCCTCCTGGGTCCTAGACCTAGCACCACCCCTCCTGGGTCCTAGCTCTAGACCTAGCACCGCCCCTCCTGGGTCCTAGACCTAGCACTGCCCCTGCTGGGTCCTAGACCTAGCACCACCCTTCCTAGGTCCTAGCTCTAGACCTAGCACCACCCCTCCTGGGTCCTAGACCTAGCACCACCCCTCCTGGGTCCTAGACCTAGCACCACCCCTCCTGGGTCCTAGACCTAGCACCACCCCTGCTGGGTCCTAGACCTAGCACCACCCCTCCTAGACCTAGCACCACCCCTCCTGGGTCCTAGCTCTAGACCTAGCACCACCCCTCCTGGGTCCTAGACCTAGCACCATCCCTCCTGGGTCCTAGACCTAGCACCACCCCTCCTGGGTCCTAGACCTAGAACCACCCCTACCGGGTCCTAGCTCTAGACCTAGCACCGCCCCTGCTGGGTCCTAGACCTAGCACCGCCCCTCCTGGGTCCTAGCTCTAGACCTAGCACCACCCCTCCTGGGTCCTAGACCTAGCACCATCCCTCCTGGGTCCTAGACCTAGCACCGCCCCTCCTGGGTCCTAGCACCACCCCTGCTGGGTCCTAGACCTAGCACCGCCCCTGCTGGGTCCTAGACCTAGCACCGCCCCTCCTGGGTCCTAGCTCTAGACCTAGCACCACCCCTCCTGGGTCCTAGACCTAGCACCATCCCTCCTGGGTCCTAGACCTAGCACCGCCCCTGCTGGGTCCTAGACCTAGAACCACCTCTCCTGGGTCCTAGACCTAGCACCACCCCTCCTAGGTCCTAGACCTAGCACCATCCCTCCTGGGTCCTAGACCTAGCACCACCCCTGCTGGGTCCTAGACCTAGCACCACCCCTGCTGGGTCCTAGACCTAGCACCGCCCCTCCTGGGTCCTAGCTCTAGACCTAGCACCGCCCCTGCTGGGTCCTAGACCTAGCACCGCCCCTCCTGGGTCCTAGCTCTAGACCTAGCACCGCCCCTGCTGGGTCCTAGACCTAGAACTACCTCTCCTGGGTCCTAGACCTAGCACCACCCTTCCTGGGTCCTGTGTCCTAGCTCTATTCTCTCCCCTGGCTGAAGGCTGGCTGGGTTTCTGGGGAAAACAACCATTACCTTGCAGCACGGCAACAGAGGTCAGGGACAGAGAGCTATCACCTAGGAGCCATTACACCCAGCCTAGCCAGTCCAACCACAGCTAGGATGACCTCAGTCATTCAGCCCAGCCTGTGCAGTAAATAAAATGTCCAGTCATTTAGCCCAGCATGTCCAGTCATTCAGCCCAGCATGTCCAGTCATTCAGCCCAGCATGTCCAGTCATTCAGCCCAGCCTGTCCAGTCATTCAGCCCAGCATGTCCAGTCATTCAGCCCAGCATGTCCAGTCATTCAGCCCAGCATGTCCAGTCATTCAGCCCAGCCTGTCCAGTCATTTAGCCCAGCCTGTGCAGTAAATAAAATGTCCAGTCATTTAGCCCAGCCTGTCCAGTCATTTAGCCCAGCCTGTCCAGTCATTCAGCCCAGCCTGTCCAGTCATTCAGCCCAGCCTGTCCAGTCATTCAGCCCAGCCTGTCCAGTCATTCAGCCCAGCCTGTCCAGTCATTCAGCCCAGCCTGTCCAGTCATTCAGCCCAGCCTGTCCAGTCATTCAGCCCAGCCTGTCCAGTCATTTAGCCCAGCCTGTGAAGTCATTCAGCCCAGCCTCTGCAGTCATTCAGCCCAGCCTCTGCAGTCATTCAGCCCAGCCTGTGCAGTCATTCAGCCCAGCCTGTCCAGTCATTCAGCCCAGCCTGTTCAGTCATTCAGCCCAGCCTGTGCAGTCATTCAGCCCAGCCTGTCCAGTCATTCAGTCCAGCCTGTCCAGTCATTCAGCCCAGCCTGTCCAGTCATTCAGCCCAGCCTGTTCAGTCATTCAGCCCAGCCTGTTCAGTCATTCAGCCCAGCCTGTCCAGTCATTCAGTCCAGCCTGTCCAGTCATTCAGCCCAGCCTGTTCAGTCATTCAGCCCAGCCTGTTCAGTCATTCAGCCCAGCCTGTCCAGTCATTCAGCCCAGCCTGTCCAGTCATTCAGCCCAGCCTGTCCAGTCATTCAGCCCAGCTTGTTCCGTCATTCAGCCCAGCCCCCCCCTGTTGATTCTCACTGGGCTCCAGACAGTAGCAGCTCCAGCAGTGGACACT
This sequence comes from Salvelinus namaycush, assembly GCF_016432855.1. Lineage (NCBI taxonomy): Eukaryota > Metazoa > Chordata > Actinopteri > Salmoniformes > Salmonidae > Salvelinus > Salvelinus namaycush. The sequence continues at coordinate 363,147 of NW_024058164.1, forward strand.
CAGCCTCACAGCAATACACAGAGAGGAGAGGAGGGAGGAGAGAGGAGCTCAGCAGACCATGAAGGAGAGGGTGAGATACAATTGTGGAACAGTGAGAGGAAGTGAGAGCGAGAGAGAGAGAGAGGAGGCAGGGTGGGCTGAGTGCTCTGTCAGTCTTATTGACAGACAGACAGAGACAGAGACGGATGTTGTAGTTGACTGTGAACGGTGGACTCTGGGCAATGAAGCTGTCTGTCTGTCCTCATGAACAGTCTCACTGTTAGAGATGCTGTGTCACTGCCTGTACCCTAACCCTGTACTGTCTACTTCTCTTTCCGGGATTCTACCGGCATATTGGGGACTTAGCTCTTATGTTGCGTGTGGTCGTCTGGACGGAGGATAGAGTGAGAGGTAGGTGTGTGTGTGAACGTTTGTGTGCTGCAGGCTTGGTGATGCAGGTTGCTAGATGAGAGGACTGCAGCAGCTGCTTTCTCTCTCTCTCTCTTATAGAGTGATGTCATCCTAACTGATGCAGAGCTGCTGGAGGACAGAGTAGTTTTGTAAACTGAACAGAACAGACAGTGAACTAGGAGAGATGGTGTTGTTGAACTAGGAGAGATGGTGGGGGTGTTGGTGAACTAGGAGAGATGGTGGGGGTGTTGGTGAACTAGGAGAGATGGTGGGGTGTTGGTGAACTAGGAGAGATGGTGGGGTGTTGTTGAACTAGGAGAGATGGTGGGGGTGTTGGTGAACTAGGAGACATGGTGGGGGTGTTGGTGAACTAGGATATATGGTGGGGGTGTTGTTGAACTAGGAGAGATGGTGGGGGTGTTGTTGAACTAGGAGAGATGGTGGGGGTGTTGGTGAACTAGGAGAGATGGTGGGGGTGTTGGTGAACTAGGAGAGATGGTGGGGGTGTTGGTGAACTAGGAGAGATGGTGGGGGTGTTGGTGAACTAGGATATATGGTGGGGGTGTTGTTGAACTAGGAGAGATGGTGGGGGTGTTGTTGAACTAGGAGAGATGGTGGGGGTGTTGGTGAACTAGGAGAGATGGTGGGGGTGTTGTTGAACTAGGAGAGATGGTGGTGGTGAACTAGGAGACATGGTGGGGGTGTTGTTGAACTAGGACAGATGGTGGGGTGTTGGTGAACTAGGAGACATGGTGTTGTTGAACTAGGAGAGATGGTGGGGGTGTTGTTGAACTAGGAGAGATGGTGTTGGTGAACTAGGAGACATGGTGGGGGTGTTGGTGAACTAGGAGAGATGGTGGGGGTGGTGAACTAGGAGACATGGTGCGGTGTTGTTGAACTAGGAGAGATGGTGGGGGTGTTGTTGAACTAGGAGACATGGTGGGGGTGTTGGTGAACTAGGAGAGATGGTGGGGGTGTTGAACTAGGAGACATGGTGGGGTGTTGTTGAACTAGGAGACATGGTGGGGGTGTTGTTGAACTAGGAGAGATGGTGGGGGTGTTGGTGAACTAGGAGAGATGGTGGGGGTGTTGGTGAACTAGGAGAGATGGTGGGGGTGTTGGTGAACTAGGAGAGATGGTGGGGGTGTTGGTGAACTAGGAGACATGGTGGGGGTGTTGGTGAACTAGGAGAGATGGTGGGGGTGTTGGTGAACTAGGAGAGATGGTGGGGTGTTGTTGAACTAGGAGAGATGGTGGGGTGTTGTTGAACTAGGAGACATGGTACTGGTATTGTTGAACTAGGAGACATGGTGGGGGTGTTGTTGAACTAGGAGAGATGGTGGGGGAGATGGTGGGGTGTTGTTGAATTGGGAGACATGGTGTGGGTGTTGGTGAGCTAGGAGAGATGGTGGGGTGTTGGTGAACTAGGAGACATGGTGGGGTGTTGGTGAACTAGGAGACATGGTGGGGGTGTTGGTGAACTTGGAGACATGGTGGGGGTGTTGTTTGACTAGGAGAGATGGTGGGGTGTTGGTGAACTAGGAGAGATGGTGGGGCTGTTGGTGAACTAAGGGACACGGTGGGGGTGTTGGTGAACTAGGAGACATGGTGGGGGTGTTGTTTGACTAGGAGAGATGGTGGGGGTGTTGTTGAACTAGGAGAGATGGTGGGGGTGATGGTGAACTAGGAGAGATGGTGGG